>NW_022957261.1:0-436 GCF_012274545.1 Fukomys damarensis | reverse complement strand
GTCACAAAAATTATCTCTAAAGTTGCTCTTTCAATCTTTTATGGTTTTATGGATCACATGTAGATCTACAACTTATTTTGGTTTAACTCATGTTTATTATATGAGGTATTGATCAAAGTGCACTTTTAAAAATGTTATTGAATTACCCTAGCACTTTCTTTTTTGGTAAGACTATTATTTCTTATTGAATTGCCTAAGTACTTTGGTAAAAAGTCATCCAGTGTTTGGACCTACTTGTATAACTTCTATGTCATTGATCTCCATGTACATCCATTCTTTGATATTGCAGTTTATATTATATGTGGAAATCCAGTACTGTGAGATAGTCATCTTTTGTTTTTCAATTTTTTTTTCTGGTTCTTATTGCTTTTTTTTTGTTTCCATATAAATCTTTGAGCCAGATTCTCTTATCAATTTTTTGAAGAATTTCCATATT
>NW_022957260.1:0-231 GCF_012274545.1 Fukomys damarensis | reverse complement strand
AAGCCAGGCCTCCTCCGCAGCGCAGCGGAGATCCCACCGAGGAGGAAAACACGCCCGTGCTCGAGGGGGGAGACAGCAGGGACCCCACACAGCGAGAAGCAGTTCTGCTTAAAGAGCACCGGGACTTTTCCTCGCTCCTTGGTCCTGTCTGACCCACGTGGCCCTTACGAAATTCCTACGTCATCAGCACAGACTGGGGAATGGTGTGTTCGTGCAACATGTTCTAGAGGC
>NW_022957259.1:0-206 GCF_012274545.1 Fukomys damarensis | reverse complement strand
TGCGGAAGAAGAGGACGGCCACTTCAGCTCCTAAACTGAAGGGAAAGGTGAGTGGACACCATGGTCCCCCTTGTCCCCCTTGACAGCGCTCCCAAGAGGCCTAAGGTCCCCAGACTGTACCCCTTCTCAGGAAGGCCCTGTTCCCTGACTCCTCCCTCCGTTCCCCCAAACCTGTGCTCCTGATGTCCCTGTGTGCTTTCAGGTAC
>NW_022957258.1:0-1143 GCF_012274545.1 Fukomys damarensis | reverse complement strand
CCTTCACACACACTAGTTAATTGCCAAGTAGAGACAAACCACTTACCTTAACAATGGTGTCCCTATCACAATCTGAGTGACTAATGCTACTAAACTGCAACCCATGGAGAGCAAAAATGGCTTCTTTTTTATCCCTGAATTCTAGTTCTGAGTAGAAATGATCAGATTCTCTTGAGACAGGCTTTATCTCTACTTGTTGTATCTCTCACACTGAAAGCACTCCATAACTAACAGCTGTTTGTTGCCCAAACCATGGCTGCAAAAAAGTGTGGTCTACAAGCTGCTAGCATCAGCCTCTCCTGGGAACTTGTTAGATATACAAATTCTTCGGCTGGGCCCAAATGTCCTTGAGAGTAGGGACCAGAGCATCCCTGGGCATCTCCAGAATCCAACACCTAATCAAGTCCAACTAGCATGACCTCAATGGTTGCCAAGAACTAATTTATAGACTCTGGGGAAATGCTGATTCACTTCTCACTTAGTAAAAATGAGGTCATTTAATCAGTTCCAAAACACCTAGGCCAGAGTTTCCACTGCTTGATAAAAGCCAGAGTAAAGCACCCTGATCACTGCAAAGTTGAGACGAATGCCAAGAGCTTTTCAAAACTGCTTCCTTATCGCAGATCCAACTGTGGTCTTTGCTCTACTTCTAGTGGAAAGCAGCAAATCTAAAAGTACATGTTGTATTTTTTATTGTAATATTGGCATTTGTTAAGCTAGGCTAGCGAGGTGCTAGTAGGTTTATTCTCCTAAATAATGCAATTCTAATTTATAAGGACCTCTGTGCTATCTGTCCTTTACTTATTCATTAGACCATTTATTCATTTAACTCATATTTCTAGAGGATCTATTTTGTATGAAATCATGTTAACCATTGTGGGATTCCACAAAGGCTGAAACGGCACAGTCTCTGAACTCAAATTTTGGACAGTATAGTGGAGGAGACACAGTGAGTGTGCAATTGTAAAGCCATGCCATTTATATAAGTAGGAGCTCTACTCCCCCTTCCCTGCTAGCTGCCCAAATTCCTACAATGAGTGATTCCCAGCTGCCTGAGCCAGGGGGGCAACGCCTACTCTCTTAGGACGTAGTACACATCCCACCTGCTAGGTTAGAGTTGCCCACAGTAGAACTTTCGCTGTC
>NW_022957257.1:0-268 GCF_012274545.1 Fukomys damarensis | reverse complement strand
GCATTTTAAGTTGATTGTACCTTTGTACAGTGAAATATAAATGCTACAGAATAAAATGCACAGGCCGAAATTCTTCCCTTCTGAGCCTTGATGACTTTGCGCTGCTGTGTGATTGCCAACCCCATGCGGGTGTGGAACTCTCCTGTCACCCTGCGCTTTCACGCCGTCACTCCTCATCCCCCAGAAATCTCCTGTTTCTATAGGGTTTTGTTTGTTTGTTTTTGAACTTTGCAGAAACGAAATACGAAGTCTATGTTATTTTGAGACT
>NW_022957256.1:0-254 GCF_012274545.1 Fukomys damarensis | reverse complement strand
ATGTTAGGTCAGCTGAAGCAATGGCAGGGGTGAGAACTGCCCTTTCACACACAGCCTCAGGGGGCAGACACCCTCTAGCCACCCAAGTCATAAAAATGTGGTTCTGTCTCCCTGGGTGGAGGAAGACAGCAGCACACAAAAGACTTGGTGGGCATGGGAAGTCAGGCCGTACCATCTGAACCAGCAGGATGGATGGCGTAGGTCTGTGGCTGCCATCTCTGCCACCTGGCCCAGCAGCCTTAGCTGCTCATCAT
>NW_022957255.1:0-205 GCF_012274545.1 Fukomys damarensis | reverse complement strand
AAACTCTCCCCTAAGCTGAAGATATGTATTCTGCAGGGTCTGGCCTTATTGGGAAACCTGTGCAGGGCAGGCCCTTACCTGTGCACTCTGGGTTTTGCAATCAGTCTGGAAGCCTGTGAGACTACAAAAACATGTACTTCAGTTTCACCAAGATCAGAAAATGCCCTTCAGGCACGAGGCCACCTTAGTACTCATTGGTTGTGCC
>NW_022957254.1:0-211 GCF_012274545.1 Fukomys damarensis | reverse complement strand
GGTCAGAACCCGGAGCCTCGGCAGAGGGGCCTGGTTCTCCAGTGCTCTCCTTCAACCCCAGCCCCTGGCCACCAAACAGCTCTTCCTGTGAGGTCTGCCCAAGAGGCAGGAGCCAATCCTCAGAGGGTCCTGGGTTCAGAAGACAGAAGCCCGGGCCCCTGCTCCTGGCTGCTCTGCTTCCCAGCTCGGGGACTTTGAAAAAGTAGCTTAA
>NW_022957253.1:0-1976 GCF_012274545.1 Fukomys damarensis | reverse complement strand
TGGAAGTCAAGACCCAAGCATCCCAAGGTACTGTGGCAAGGCTGCTTTGCATGTCCCAGGCCCTTTGATGAAGCAGCAGCACCTGGTCAGGTTACCTTGCTCTTCCCAGGATTTCACACTGCACAGGGTGTAAGCACAGGCTGTCAGACCCTCCAAAATCTGTCTTGACGCTGACCTTCTCAGCTATGTAATTTTATTTTCTTCCCTCCCCCTCCCAATCTGTTTTTTCTCTTTAAATGTGGCCCTCCACATGGAACTGTGGAATTGGCTTTCTGTGATTGGTGACACAGTGCTCCTATCCAATGCCAAAGAAGTGGCAGAAAGTCACTCAAAAGAGGCAAAAGTGTGATTCCAGAACACAGGGTGACTGAAACTCTTGAATTAAAAGATGAATGTCTTGATATATCTAATCTAAAACTTAAATACTTCAATATTAAAAATAAATTTAAAGTATACACACATTCACATATCTAAAATATCGCTAGGCATTTAAAATATATGTGTATATATTAATAAAATATTGCTGATAAAGATGGACTGGAAGTAACTGAGATGTGAATGACTTTTTTAATAACTGAAAATAACACAAAATCAGTTATACAGTTAATGATTACTGTTGCAGTTTATATCTAGACGTCCCACCCAAAGGGGTCATGCACCTACAGGTGGATATTTTGGGAGTAAGTGGATCATGGCTGTGATACTGGATTGGCCCAGTGATTATTTTAGCATAATTCTGGGTGTGACTGAATGGATTTACTGAAAACAGAAGGCCCACTCTGGGTGTGGGTTGCACCAAACAATAGGCTTGTAGCCAGAATGGAATAAAAAAGGAAAGGATGGCTTGCTGCCTTTCTGCCTTCTGCCTGCAATGCCATGAGCTGTTTCTCCCGAGCCATGCTGCCTTGCCATGGGGACAGCCAACTATAGGCTGAAACCTTTACCAACTTTCTTTCTTTAACTTGTGAGTGTTAGGTATTTTGTCTCAGCAACGAACAAGTGAGTGAGATACCCACTTAGCATTCTTTGTACTCTGGGAACCCTTTAATAATTCCCTCATTTGACACCTGGAGACATTTGTAGATAACCCTTTGAGTAATTAGCATTTCTTTCCACTAAGAATTTCTAGCTTTCCACCCTCTGGGAAGATTATACTTCTTGAGTTCTTTAGGTGTGGCCAAGAGACTTTTTTTGATCAATGCAAGCTGAGGTGACAGATTTTTTTTCTGGGAGGAAACTTTAAGATCCATGAGTAATTGGCCAAATTTCTCCCCTGCAAGTCATGGTCATGGATCAGATAGTGGTTGCTTCCTGAGTCTGGCCCTGGAGTAAAAATAGCTCAGAACCAAGTTCCTATTCTGCCCTCCATGGACATCAAGTATAAAGAGAAGTAGAAGCTTAGCCATTAATGTTTTGCATATAAAATGTTACACAGCCTAACGGAGTATGCTCTGACTGATACACTGTACTTTTATGCTGTTTTATGGACACTGAATTTGATATGGCTGGCTCATGACCATATGGTTGTTTACTTTATGTATTCCAATCCCCGCCCACCAGTGAGAAGGAAGGTGAATATGGTATAAATTTCTCCTATGAGAGCTTGAGTTTGTAAAGGTATTATTACAGTTTCTCTGTTTCCTGGTGATGCAAATTTCCCAGGCATCTGCTGCTTTTCTAGAACCAAGTCTTTTAACATACTGTTTTCCCACATTCCCTGGTTGTCAGAGGCATAGGGAGTACCAACAGGTCAGTAAGTGTTGAGCCAACATTGGGGACCTGGAGTGAGAAGGCACCTCTGGACGCAGCAATAGTATCCCAGCTGGAGCCCCCTGAAGGCAGAGATCAGATTGAGCACTTATATCTTGATGCTTTATTTAGCAGGTGACCTCAAGCAGCCAGTGTCGCCTGCTGGCGATGCAGAGCACTGTCCAGCAGTGTCTCAAACCTGAAAGAGCAGTGGGGTGGAGATGGGG
>NW_022957252.1:0-387 GCF_012274545.1 Fukomys damarensis | reverse complement strand
TAAATGCACTAATTTGCCTACAATATGTCAAAGTGGAACAGATTTCATGCTAGTATGCAAAAATGGCATGTACATCATCAATTCAAAGAAACATATTTCAAAGCAAAATGTAGAGAATTTCAATGTTTGGCTGATAACTGCTTCACAAGGAGACAAAATATTCTAAGTAAACTCAGGTCACTGCATTTTTAGCAGTATTTTTCTCAGTGCGTCAATGACGTCCTTGTTCCTGAGGCTATAAATCATGGGGTTGAACATGGGAGTCACAATAGTGTAGAAGAGAGACAGCAGTTTGTCAGTTCCTGCAGAGTGGCTGGACTTTGGCCTTAGGTAGACAAGGCTAGCAGATGCAAAAAACAGCACCACAACCAGCAGGTGGGAAGAGCA
>NW_022957251.1:0-213 GCF_012274545.1 Fukomys damarensis | reverse complement strand
ACCTTCAACTTCTTTTTCGTTTTCTAAGCCTGTGGCTTTTAGTCATATGAGCCACATCCAAAAATATTCCTTTCTTCTTCTGTGTACAAGCTGACCTATAAACCTTCACTGTGCCTGCCCTAGCATATGTTGAGGTAGAGAAGAGTTCTGTGCTGTAAGTATACAGCACGTTTATTCTCCATCTTGGATGGCAAAAGAGATCAAAGTCCTTTC
>NW_022957250.1:0-221 GCF_012274545.1 Fukomys damarensis | reverse complement strand
GAATGTGAAGTACTCCACAGAGAAAGGTGCTGCAACGCTGTGAGTTTACCAGTGAAGTCAACACCTTATACGGAGTACAGCTGTATTAATTTTTGTTAGTAGGTCTCTACCTGGCAGAGCTTGAAACACTATTCTGAGGCACTTTAGCAGAAAAGCCATTAAGTCCTAAGAGCGTGCGAAGCAGCTCTGAGAGCATTCAAGCCTCCAGAATCCTGTATACT
>NW_022957249.1:0-362 GCF_012274545.1 Fukomys damarensis | reverse complement strand
GGAAGCACCTCACAGCCAGACAATGTGCCTCGCCTGCCTTTGCAGGAAGCGAGTTCAAGCTCACAGAGTGGGGGATCCCCCCTTGTGCTGCACAGAGATGGCCCCGCCTTGCCTTCCACACGTCCGGGCCCGCAGTGGGTCTACTCTCAGCCTGACATTCCCGACATCCTCCCAACTGATCTCTCCAGAGCTCCCCCTTCCGCCTGATCTCCACTCAGCCTCAGCACTGCCTGCAGCCCGTGTGCTGGGTGCTCACTCTGCCTTCCTTGCTCTATGTCCCCTGTGTCACCGAAGGCAGGCAGCTCTCCCCCTTCATATCTCTCCATGCCCACCTTCTAGACCTTTCCACTCATCTCTCAGAA
>NW_022957248.1:0-243 GCF_012274545.1 Fukomys damarensis | reverse complement strand
TGCTGGTGTGGCTGTGCTTAAAAAGCAACCCTTCTTCATTGCTGGTGGGAATGTAACCTATCAAAACTATTATGGGAATCAGAATGGAGATTTCTCAAGGAACTGAAATTAGAAATTCCATATGACCCACCTATTCCCCAAAGGTATTTTCCCCAAACATCTTCAGACACCATATGACCATGATACATGTATAGCAATGTTTATAGCAGCACAATTCATGATAGCTAAACCTTGACAGAAGCC
>NW_022957247.1:0-227 GCF_012274545.1 Fukomys damarensis | reverse complement strand
TAAAACCGGCTTACTCTGTAAAAGGAATCTGTAAACGATTCAAGGGTAAAATCCATGGGAAGCTTCCTTCCCTCAGTCACAGACAAATCCAGAAGCGCATCAGATTATGTCAAGAATATCTATCCTTCAGTGCAGCAGTGGTGAATTTATGGCAAGAGTGTTATTTGTTTTTCTTTTAAGCTAAAAGATGTTAATATGCCAGGGATTTAGCTCAGTGGTTCTGCTGC
>NW_022957246.1:0-660 GCF_012274545.1 Fukomys damarensis | reverse complement strand
GCCCCTCCCCAGCTGAGACACAGGAAGACTTGGTGGCAAACAGCCCTTTATCAAGAGTCACAGGATAAAGTCTTTGCAGCCAATGTTGCAGGTATGGCTCTGCCACAGATCCATCCCTGAGAGAAGGCCAGTGTCCCGGGAGGGGGAAGCTGTAGAGACTACACTAGCTGATCTACCCAGATCTACTCAGCCCTGGTGGCCAAGCAAAGTTGCCTACCATGAACAGATGATTGGATAATGCTCTCAGCCCTCCAGCTTGAGGCCCCTAAAGGGCCCCTCTCACCCTGATGCATTGTTCCCAGCCAGCTCAGTGTAAGTGGCCAACTACTTGTCACCTATAGCAGCCCAGACCAAAGCTGGCAGTCAGGCCCAGTATCAGGGCTGTGTGCCAGGAACAGCCAGGAAGTGTCTGATGCCAGCCTTGTGCCTTTTCTGCCCCACTGGCTATAGCCCAGGAGTTCTGTGGAAAACACCACTTCCCTTTCCAGGCCAGAGTCCTGGTCCCTCTGCATGGACACCCTCAGCCCTGGCCCGAAAGGGTTTCCTGACAAAGCACCCTGTTGTCCTCAGGGAAGCACAGAGTTACAGAGGAGCCTCCAGGAGGCTGAACCTGGCAAATGAGGGTGTAGGTGAAGGCTAGGCTTCTTGTACAGTGGCTGT
>NW_022957245.1:0-1761 GCF_012274545.1 Fukomys damarensis | reverse complement strand
GGAAAAGCGGTCATCAAATTTTTCCTTTTAGATATGTTAATAATTTTTAAATGGCTAACATAATATGCTATTTCAAAAGACCAAAGAATTTACTTGAGTTGGGCAAAAAAAGGGGGAGGGGGCGAGCAAGATATTATTATGGCTTGAAGGCAATAAAGCTCATAAAAGACAGATACTGTTCAGATATGAATCAGAAGATTACATAGTAAAGAAAGAATGATCAGGGTTTAGAAGGCTAGGATGAACACTTTGAGCTCATTTACTGGTTGATAAGCAATACCTGAAATCTAAAACAAATTGATTTGAGCTAAATATTTTAGCATTTATCACATTATGAAGTATTCTGTATTTTTGCTTTCTCGCTAGACTAGAAGTTGCCTTATATTTTATTCATGTTTGTAATACCACTGGCTAGCATGGTGATTGGCACATGGTCAGCTCTCACTAATTGTTTGTAGAAATAAAGTGGGAAAAAAATGGCTTGTTCCCAAACAGGGACATAATTGAGATGATGGGCTCCCTGGGTGCAGCCACTCATGCATACAAAGGACTCAGTATTGCTGAGAAGACCTCAGATAACTGTCTTTGCATGACAAAGAGGGGTCAGTCACACTCTTCTCACACCCGGAAAGCAAGGCAGTCTCCTGCTATTACCTCATTTTCCCTCACTCCAAAGTTGATAGCAGCATTTCAATATTTCTCTTTCCTTACATTTAATCTGCCAAACTTCAAGTCACATTGAACACCGGTCGATTTGAAGAAAATACAGAGATGTTGTTTCTCACCCCTGTGCCGATACATCTGTTTGTACTATAATTCACTCAACATTCAGAGGAAAAATGTGTCTGCATTGAAACATTTGTATGGCATTGATTGTTCCCCATGTGATTATTCCAGCCACAAATGAAACAACATTAGGGTGAAAATAATCTCTGTAGCTCATCTTGTGTGGGATAGCACCCTAGTGAGATGGACAAATAGCCCAAAATGCATCTCTACTTTTCTTTCAGACATGTCTTTTAAACAAAGAGTTATACCTCCTGCTTACATGTATTTAGTGAGCAATAGGTATTGAAAACTGAACAAAGTCTATCTTTTCCACTTGAAAACAATTTCTTTTTATTGCAGTAAAAGTATCCCATTTAAATTTTAAGGATGTAAGAATAGAAGCCATTTTAAGTAGGTACATCCTGGTGTATGATAACAATAAATTAAAATATTGTTTAATAAAAATAAATTAAAATAAAAGTGTAAGACACCATTCTTTTCCTTGAGTCCACTTACAGTCAAATATATTTCATTCCAAAATTTCTGCCTCCATTTGGTTTTTGTCAGGCCACCAGAGACCTCTTTGCAGCACTGGAGATTTTGAAAGTCATAATTTGCTAGGTGACAAAATGCTGGCCAGGTAGAATCCTTGCTTGCAAGGATTTTCACATAAATGGACTTTCCTAAGCATGTTTCATACTTTGATAGCTAAAGTCCAGAGGAAAGGACTCTCAATACTTCCTGAGACAGCCAAGGAATATTTCACTAAAAGCTGATACTCAGTTGATCTTTAGCAGATGAGAATGAGTTTGCCATGAGTGGAGGAATTTGAAGCAAAGAAAAGCAGTATACCAAAGGCAACACATGAGTACAGCGATGTTATTCATTTAGAAGAAAGAAAATAGGTGTGACTTGGAGGAAGAGTGGTGAAAGACCAGGGGCTAGGTGCAGACAGGACAGCTACTGAAGGAATTGGGGCAGAGATATGCCATC
>NW_022957244.1:0-3016 GCF_012274545.1 Fukomys damarensis | reverse complement strand
TCTTAGGCCTGAAGGGCTTCTCTGCTAAAAGTGCCTCACAGCAGTGTTTCAATCTCTGCCAGGCAGAGACCTACAAACAAAAAGGAATATAGTTGTACTCCAAAGAAGAGGTGGACTTCACTGGTAAACTCACAGAGTTGCAGCACCTTTCTCTGTGGAGTACTTCACATTCATGAAACTGACCGCTTTCGCTTTAAATGGCTAAACGGCGAGAGAAGCTGTTTCTCGGGGAAAACTGCACTTTAAACCGCAGAAGCCCTCTGCAAAGTGTGTTTGGCTTCTAACGTCACACTGAACCTATCCCCAAGTATACAGAGTTCTGGAGGCTTGTGTGCACTCAGAGCTGCTAGGCACTCCCTTAGGCCTGAAGGGCTTCTCTGCTAAAAGTGCCTCACAGCAGTGTTTCAGTCTCTGCCAGGCAGAGACCTACAAACAAAAAGGAATACAGTTGTACTCCACAGAAGAGGTGGACTTCACTGGTAAACTCACAGAGTTGCAGCACCTTTCTCTGTGGAGTACTTCACATTCATGAAACTGAATGCTTTCGCTTTAAACCGTTAAGCGGCGAGAGAAGCTGTTTCCCGGGGAGAACTGCACTTTCAACCGCAGAAGCCCTCTGCAAAGTGTGTTTGGCTTCTAACGTCACACTGAACCTATCCCCAAGTATACAGAGTTCTGGAGGCTTGTGTGCACTCAGAGCTGCTAGGCACTCTCTTAGGCCTGAAGGGCTTCTCTGCTAAAAGTGCCTCACAGCAGTGTTTCAGTCTCTGCCAGGCAGAGACCTACAAACAAAAAGGAATACAGTTGTACTCCACAGAAGAGGTGGACTTCACTGGTAAACTCACAGAGTTGCAGAACCTTTCTCTGTGGAGTACATCACATTCATGAAACTGACCGCTTTCGCTTTAAACGGCTAAGCGGCGGTAGAAGCTGTTTCCTGGGGAAAACTGCACTTTAAACCGCAGAAGCCCTCTGCAAAGTGCGTTTGGGTTCTTACGTCACACTGAACTTATGCCCAAGTATACAGAGTTCTGGAGGCTTGTGTGCATTCAGAGCTGCTGGGCACTCTCTTAGGCCTGAAGGGCTTCTCTGCTAAAATTGCCTCACAGCAGTGCTTCAATCTCTGCCAGGCAGAGACCTACAAACAAAAAGGAATACAGTTGTACTCCACAGAAGAGGTGGACTTCACTGGTAAACTCACAGAGTTGCAGCACCTTTCTCTGTGGACTACATCACATTCATGAAACTGACCGCTTTCGCTTTAAACGGCTAAGCGGCGAGAGAAGCTGTTTCCCGGGGAAAAATGCACTTTAAACTGCAGAAGCCCTCTGCAAAGTGTGTTTGGGGTGTAACGTCACACTGAAGCTATCCCCAAGTATACAGAGTTCTGGAGGCTTGTGTGCACTCAGAGCTGCTAGGCACTCTCTTAGGCCTGAAGGGCTTCTCTGCTAAAAGTGCCTCACAACAGTGTTTCAATCTCTGCCAGGCAGAGACCTACAAACAAAAAGGAATACACTTGCACTGCACAGAAGAGGTGGACTTCACTGGTAAACTCACGGAGTTGCAGCACCTTTCTCTGTGGAGTACTTCACATTCATGAAACGGACCGCTTTCGCTTTAAACGGCTAAGAGGCGAGAGAAGCTGTTTCCAGGAGAAAACTGCACTTTAAACCACAAAAGCCCTCTGCAAAGTGCGTTTGATTTCTAACGTCACACTGAACCTATCCCCAAGTATGCAGAGTTCTGGAGGCTTGTGTGCACTCAGAGCTGCTAGGCACTCTCTTAGGCCTGAACGGCTTCTCTGCTAAAATTGCATCACAGCAGTTTTTCAATCTCTGCCAGGCAGAGACCTACAGACAAAAAGGAATACAGTTGTACGCCACAGAAGAGGTGGACTTCACTGGTAAACTCACAGAGTTGCAGCACTTTTCTCTGTGGAGTACATCACATTCATGAAACTGACCGCTTTCACTTTAAATGGCTAAGCGGTGGGATACGCTGTTTGCCGGGGAAAACTGCACTTTAAACCGCAGAAGCCCTCTGCAAAGTGCGTTTGGGTTCTAAAGTCACACTGAACTTATCCCCAAGTATACAGAGTTCTGGAGGCTTGTGTGCACTCAGAACTGCTAGGCACTCTCTTAGGCCTGAAGGGCTTCTCTGCTAAAAGTGCCTCACAGCAGTGTTTCAATCTCTGCCAGGCAGAAACCTACAAACAAAACGGAGTACAGTTGTACTGCACAGAAGAGGTGTACTTCACCTGTAAACTCACAGAGTTGCAGCACCTTTCCTGTGGAGTACTTCACATTCATGAAACTGACCGCTTTAGCTTTAAACGGCTAAGCGGCGAGAGAAGCTGTTTCCCGGGGAAAACTGCACTTTAAACCGCTGAAGCCCTCTGCAAAGTGTGTTTGGGTTCTAACGTCACACTGAACCTATCCCCAAGTATGCAGAGTTCTGGAGGCTTGTGTGCACTCAGAGCTGCTAGGCACTCTCTTAGGCCTGAAGGAGCTTCTCTGCTAAAATTGCCTTACAGCAGTGTTTCAATCTCTGCCAGGCAGAGACCTACAAACAAAAAGGAACACAGTTGTACTCCAAAGAAGAGGTGGGCTTCACTGCTAAACTCACAGAGTTGCAGCACCTTTCTCTTTGGAGTACTTCACATTCATAAAACTGACCGACATTGCTTTAAACATCTAAGCGTCGAGAGAAGCTGTTTCCCAGGGAAAACTGCACTTTAAACCACAGAAGCCCTCTGCAAAGTGCGTTTGGGTTCTAAGGTCACAATGAAATTTTCCCCAAGTATACAGAGTTCTGGAGGCTTGTGTGCACTGATAGTTGCTATGCACTCTCTTAAGCCTGAAGGGCTTCTTTGCTAAAAGTGCCTCACAACAGTGTTTCAATCTCTGCAAGGCAGAGACCTACAAACCAAACGGAATGCAGTTGTACTGCACAGAAGAGGTGGACTTCACTGGTAAACTCACAGAGTTGCAGCACTCTTCTCTGTGGAGTACTTCAC
>NW_022957243.1:0-206 GCF_012274545.1 Fukomys damarensis | reverse complement strand
AGGTGGGCCAGGTGCCATGTTTGGGAAAACAGCAAGACAGAGGGACGTTGATGTCAGCCTTCAGCGGTTGCATCCCTGAAAACCTACTGGGTTTCCTGTCATTTAAGTAAACAAAACTCCCTCTGTGGTGAAGCCACTGTGAGTTGGGTTTTCTTTTGCTGGACCCTGAACTGAACATGTGCCCACCCAGCAGCTCACGGCTGTTG
>NW_022957242.1:0-214 GCF_012274545.1 Fukomys damarensis | reverse complement strand
CACTCGGATGACAATGTCTGTGTGAGGACACTGCTAGATCCTTTCTTAGAAACAGGCTGTAGGATCACTCACTCCATCACACAGACAATTCTTCTGTGGCCTCTTTTCTTTCCCTGAGTGGCTCTATTCTGGAACTCTTGGGAACCAGAGCATTCCAAACTCCCAGGGAAGGAGCACTTTTGAAGGGGCCTGCGGACAGGTCTCACGGAGACAG
>NW_022957241.1:0-275 GCF_012274545.1 Fukomys damarensis | reverse complement strand
CCAATCAAGAAGCAGTGAGTATGCATTCAATCTGCGCTGCCTCCCACAGAATGACTAGGACCCTTTAACAGCTGGGAGAGTCATCACTCCTACTGTTCTGTATGTAAAAAAGTGTGGGGACTAGTTAGCTGCATAGTGAGCCAACCCTCATGGCTGTATCCTCCAGGGATGTGTTTATGGAATATTTTCAATGCAGTGAGACTCTCAAGCCAGCAGAAAAGCATCATGCTTGCAAAGGCCAGTCAGACATGCCATGAACTCACGCAGACCTGACT
>NW_022957240.1:0-225 GCF_012274545.1 Fukomys damarensis | reverse complement strand
GCCTGACCCCGGAGGAGGGACTTACCTTCCTACGTCATTCTGAACACTGAAGGTCAAACGCAATGGAGCCCCCAACCCCCTTAAATGTAGACGACATGACACAGAGAGTAGAGTGGGGAGTCTGTCCCTTCCCCTTCATCGAGCTCTACCCCTACAAGCTGGCCAGGCACTACCCATTATAACTACAGTGCAATGTTCAGGTCCTTGGAAATACACATTGCATCC
>NW_022957239.1:0-523 GCF_012274545.1 Fukomys damarensis | reverse complement strand
AAAAAGGAAAGAAAAAAAAAAAAGAAATCTTAAACTCTTTTCTACAATAACTGCATCATTTTACATTCCCATCAGCAATGCACACATCCTTGCCAACATGTGCCATTATTTGGGCTTCATTTTCTTGAATGTGCAAAAGTTCATAATTTTGGTATAATTTTTCTATTATTGCTGATGCTTTTGTTGTCATACTGCACTAATCAACTTCCTGTTACTGTAATGAAATGCTTGAGATAATTAACTTATAAAGAGAAAAATTTCATTTTTATCTCACAGTTCAGATTTCAATCCAAGATTGGTCAGACATGTTGTTTTAGGATCATGCATGCGGTGTACATGGCAGAACAAATTGTTCACCTCATGGTCAGAAAGAAAAAAAAAGAAAGAGGAAAGGGCCTGGATGCCACAATCCCCTTTGAAGTCATAGTCTCAGTTATTTAGAGATCTACTAGGCCCCACATCCCAAAGATGCCTAGTAATGCCACCCCGGTGCCTTTAGGGGCATCCAACACTCAAACTATAG
>NW_022957238.1:0-239 GCF_012274545.1 Fukomys damarensis | reverse complement strand
GGGTGCAGTTCCAGAGGAGAAGGGAGCCAGATGAAGAGAGCAGATGGGACACCATTGGTGGGGCAGGGGTGGCTCAGGCGGAACTGGTGCTGTCCCTGTCACATTTTCTATCCAGGTCCTACTCCTCTCTTCCTCCAAGATTTGTTTCTGAAGATATTCTGTGATCCCCCAGCTGACACCCGCAGGGCCCCAACTTTCGCTAAGCTGTCAGGCAATTTTTAACTATGCTCAACATCAAA
>NW_022957237.1:0-315 GCF_012274545.1 Fukomys damarensis | reverse complement strand
GTTTTTTGTTTGGTTTGGTTTGGTTTTTTGAGAAAGGGTCTCACTCTGTAGTTGACACTGACCTGGAACTCACTATGTAGCTCAGGCTGGTCTCGAACTCCCCTCCTGTGAGTGCATGAGGCTTTGGTTGGACGTCTAGATACGCACCACAGCAAGCAGGAAGGACAGTAAGGCTGTAGCAAAGTGAACAAGATAAAGAGTTACCAAATGGAACTGGAGAGATGGACAGAAGCCTGTCCGCGGAGTACCTTGTATAACACTGCACGTTGTTCACCTCTTATTCCTAAGTGTGGCTAGAAGTGTGTGGATCTGTGA
>NW_022957236.1:0-466 GCF_012274545.1 Fukomys damarensis | reverse complement strand
GATAAATATTGTATACTGAGTCACAAGTGAAACAGTCCAGTAAAACTGGTTTCATGCATATAATTTATTTTTAATTACTGTGTTATTGTATGTTTCATGTAAGTATATAATTACAGTTTAATTGAATACAGAAATAAAAATATTTCTAAAATATTAGCATTTTACTGTCAAAATTTCATGCCAGGAAAAGGAAAAACTTAAATCAATTGTTTGGATCTTCTATTGAGAGTTTTTATCTTTTATTTCCTTTTTAATAAATTTATATATACATATGTTATATACTTACAATTATATTACCTTTGTGCTCTAATTCACTCTGAAATAATTTTGAGGTTGAATAATTAATTCCACCAATGCAGTTTTAAACCACTGACAAACTTTACATTTATTAAAAAATATGTAAGTATACTTTGATTTATGATTATAGTTGCATCTTTAACAATATATGAATTCATAGGATGCAAAA
>NW_022957235.1:0-236 GCF_012274545.1 Fukomys damarensis | reverse complement strand
CATGGGCTGAGACCTCTGAAACTGGAGGCCAGAATAAGTTCTCCCTCCTTCAAGTTGTGTCAGCTATTTATTCTCCTCAACAGTAAAGGTGAGTTGAGATATTGATATTAATTCTTGTGGATAAATACATAGAAGTGAATATCTGGTCCATACGACATTTCTATTTTTTTGTCCTCTAAAGAATCTCCATATCATTTTCCATAGTGACTGTACCAGTTTTACCTTACCACCAACAG
>NW_022957234.1:0-249 GCF_012274545.1 Fukomys damarensis | reverse complement strand
AGGCACTGGCGCTGTGTTCACCAGGGCCAGGTAGGGACCAGGGTCCGTTGACTGTGTATCCCCGTGGTCCTCATGGTGGCCGTGAGCAGCAGCTGCATGGAGGGTATAGACTTGCTGCGTGGTGACCACTACTCAACAGACCTCTGTGTGACCTGTCCTTGAGGCCAGGGTTTATACATGTCAAAGAATGTTAAAACATCCACAAGGTGGCGCCTAGGACCGGGGCAAGAGCGCAGTTGGCCTACAGTC
>NW_022957233.1:0-209 GCF_012274545.1 Fukomys damarensis | reverse complement strand
AATGACATCCCCACCATCTGTATAACATCTTAGAATGATTTATTTTACTTTCCTGGACTACTATTTGCGTCACTCTACATGCAGTACAATAATATATAATGGATACACACATTACATAGACATATATTATGACATGATAGCTCAGTTTTGTAAAGATAAGTGATTATTACACACCCATGATCTAGTAATACAGATCCAATCACTTCCCA
>NW_022957232.1:0-423 GCF_012274545.1 Fukomys damarensis | reverse complement strand
ACAGTGGCATAGGAAAAGAATTTCTGAATGAATCCTATGTATTATGGGATCTAGAACAAAGAACCAACACGTGGGATCTCATCTTATTACAATGTTTCTGCACTGCAAAAGAAACAAGGAACATCCATCATGGAAACACATTTTACCAGCTATTCTTCAGACAAAGAACAATTACTTAGATGACATAAAGATCTTTAAAAATCAGGGCCCCAAATATAAATACCTGTTTCAAAAATAGGTAATGAAATTAAAAGACATTTCTCAGCCAATGATGTTAAAGCCCAACTAAACATATGCATAAAAGGTTCCACATCTCTGGTCATTGGAAAGATACAGATGGAAACACTCAGATTCCAGCTCACACTAGAACGAAAGGCTGCTTTGAGGATATCATCCACTGACAAATATGATGGCGATGGGGGG
>NW_022957231.1:0-201 GCF_012274545.1 Fukomys damarensis | reverse complement strand
TTATGTTCTCTATTAGAGAAATAGTAACATTCCAAGCGTACTTTTATGTAGTCTATCAATCAACTTTTAATGAGGGACTGTATTAGATATAGTATTGGACACAGTAGGGTAAATCAAAGAAAATCAAAGTTGTATCTCTTATATCTAAATATATATGTATATATGTATATATATGTGTATATATATATATATATATATATA
>NW_022957230.1:0-1099 GCF_012274545.1 Fukomys damarensis | reverse complement strand
TGGTCTTGAAGTTATATCGATCCTCCTTTCTCAGCCTTCCGAGTGCTGGAATTAAAGGCGTGTGCCACCATGCCCGGATTTTTGTTCATTTTTGAAGCAAAACATTTATTAGTAGATTTTAGGCATACATAATGATAACACACACCCTTAATCCCAGCATCACACACCCTAGATCAACAATGGCAAAACCTTTTAGACCTTTGAAAGATACAAAAAGCCTGCGATAGCATATATGCCATAAGTTCAACTCTGTTGCCTTAGATTCAGCCAGCTCCAAAAAACCCCACCTATGAGTGCATGAAACTTTGGGGAACACAAAATAACAGGCATTATGTTCCACCCCTCACCTCCAAAAGACTCATATGAACCCCTTTATGCAAAAGGTATTTAGTACATCTCTAAGAGTTGCCAACATCATAACAGTTTAGGAGCATTGCCGAAAAGTCTAAGTACGGTCTTCTCTGAGATTTAAGATAAGCTTTTAGCTCTAAACACTTCCAACATACAGTGGCACAAGATAAACATTCCCATTCCAAAAGATACAAATAGGGGAATAGAAAGGAATGGAACCAAAGCAAGACCAAAATCTAGCAGGACAAATATTAAGTCCCATAGTTCCACGTCCAGGTTTCAGGGTAATCATGGCAAGATATGAACTCCTAAGGGCTTGGGTGTCCCTGCCCCTACAGTACTGCCACCTATAGCTGCCATGGCTTCTTTCTTTTGCCAGCTCTGCTCATTCCTTTCAATTTTCCTCAAACAATCCATATCCCTGGCTTCTCCAATCTTTCTGGGTCTGCACTGTACCTTCGTCTTCACACTCACAGCTTCACACACTGCCCTGCCAGGGGCACCCGGCAGACCTCCCAGGCTTTCTTCTGAAATCTGGGTGGAAGCCTTTCTGACCCCAGGATGCATGCATTTTGCATGAGCATAAAACCAGCACCATATGGATGATGCCAAGGACTGCCACCAGCTGGAGCAGTAGCCAGGCTTCCTTCTCTCTTGGCTGTAGGGGTCTAGTGACTGGATCGCTGAGATCTGTAAACTAAATCCTGAGGAACAACTTCCATAGACCAGTACTATTCTGGAAACTGGT
>NW_022957229.1:0-284 GCF_012274545.1 Fukomys damarensis | reverse complement strand
GCCTGGCCCAGGTCCTGAATACCAGTTGTGAGCAGAGTTGGGTGGACAGTCTGTCTTATCCCAAGTTTTCTGTGATGGATGTGATGGGTGCCTGGCTGAATGAAACGATTTCCACGTATTACCTTCCCACAATAGACAGCCATTGTGCTCAACAATTTTACATGCTGCCTGGATCTCTGAGAACAAAAGCCAGTACTGACTTTATTTATTTTGCACAAATAACTTTCCAGGTTTAGATCCCAGATATATGTTCTTGTAAGCTTCTTCCGTATAAAACTGGCAAT
>NW_022957228.1:0-219 GCF_012274545.1 Fukomys damarensis | reverse complement strand
ATAATGATTCTACATAGTTGTAAGGTGATACTTTGGCAGATGTGCATTATTCAATGTATGTGGTCAAATCAGAGTAATTGGCATTATCTGTCTCTCCAAACGTATATCATTTCTTGTGCTGGGGGCCCTTAAAATCTTCTTTTCTAGCAATTTTGAAAAATATATCTAATTAATTATTGTCATGCTATATAGAAGATAACTCATTTCTTTTATTCAACT
>NW_022957227.1:0-214 GCF_012274545.1 Fukomys damarensis | reverse complement strand
CGCGCACACACACAGTGCCATCTAATTCCATCTTACATATAGGTCCATCATTAACTGCTAGAGACAAAATTCTTTTCTTTCCTAGGCTCTGATTTGCATATCTAGAATTCCAGTTACCAGGGAAGCAGAGACAGGACATTCAGAAGTTTCAGGTCAGCCTAGGAAACTTAGTGAGATCCTTTCTCAAAGTAAAAAAGTGGAAAGGTCTAGGGAT
>NW_022957226.1:0-316 GCF_012274545.1 Fukomys damarensis | reverse complement strand
TAAACAAAAAAGGGGAGAATCCAACAAAAAGAATAAGTCATGAAAAGGATAAGTCAATACATATCAGTTATAATCATCAATGTTAATGGTCTCAATTCAGAAATAAAAAGAAATAGACTGGAAGTGTGGGGCAACAAGCAAGATGCAACAATATGTTTCATAGAAGAAACACACAATATACAAAAACCCATAGATTAAAAGTTAAAGGGTAGAAAACAATACTCCATGCAACTGGATCACACAAAAAAGCAGAAGGAGCTATCTTCTTTGCAGATCAAGTGGATTTCAAACCAACACTGATTAAAAGAGACAAAGA
>NW_022957225.1:0-235 GCF_012274545.1 Fukomys damarensis | reverse complement strand
GTCCCAAGCTCTGATTGCAGAAGAATAAAGGCTAATGTCTTTCATGTGCAGTTTTAAGAGAGAGATCTTCAAAAGGCCATACTTGTGAGAGAGCAAGTTAAGGATGTGGCATGTGTTTTTAAAATTTTAGTGCTAAATGGACCCAAGGGTTCATTTCATATTTCAGCAGACCAGCCCCTCCATTTGTGTTCTCTTGATACTTCACTGCCTTTGACAAATCCAGTGAAAAGATGAA
>NW_022957224.1:0-470 GCF_012274545.1 Fukomys damarensis | reverse complement strand
GGGATTGAACTCAGGTCCTTGTGCTTGCGAGGCAGGCGGCAGAACCACTGAGCTAAATCCCCATCCCCGGATATGCTTTTCTTTTTTCATAAGAAAAAAATGTAAGTTCTCAAAGCAAAACTCTTCAAATTATCTTGTGCACTTTTCCACATATCACAAAGGAGTGTTCTGTAAAGCAAACAGCAACTTCCTTTCCAGTTCATCCTTTGGCCACTTTGTTCTGTAGTGATGGGCAGTACAAGTAAGATTTTATAGAGCTGTTGCAAATGTTTTTACCCCCTGTTGTATGGCATGGTGTCTGAGAAGGTGTATGCTAAATATGAGAGCCGTTATGATGAAGTTGTTTGCAAATTGATACAGTACTAAGTGATACTACAAAGCATGTCCAGAGAATTTCCTCCTGGTGTAACGAATACAGTATGTGTAATTTTTATAGCTTCTGCCTGGATAGTTATAAAGGTCTATGGAAC
>NW_022957223.1:0-379 GCF_012274545.1 Fukomys damarensis | reverse complement strand
ATGAGGATGAAAAGTCTGATACTGAACCAGGAGAACACCCTGAACCCATAGCACAGGAAGTAAGAAAACAGATCAATCAGGCTTTAGAAAAAATCAAGTCAAAAATAATTTCACAGATAGCCATAGAGATGGTGACCAAAATGCAAGTCATGATTCAAGACTCTAGAACAGAAACTGAGAAAAAAAACAAAAACACATGAGCTGAGGACCATGACAGAAGCCATGAAGGCCCAGCATAAGAAAGAAATGGAAACAATGAATGCCCAACAGAGGAAGGAAATGGAATCCATAAAACAGATTCAAATTGATATCCACGAGATGAAAAACTCTGTTGAAAGTGTACACAGCAGAATAAAAGATTGCGAAGATAGAATTGCAG
>NW_022957222.1:0-809 GCF_012274545.1 Fukomys damarensis | reverse complement strand
TTGTACCAGGGATTGAACTCAGGTCCTTGAAAGCTCTTGCAAGGCAGGCCACCAAACCGCTGAGTAAATCCCTGGCTCACTGTTGATTTTTTTGTCTAGGTGATCTATTTGTGTCAGTGGAGTATTGAGGTACCCCACTACAATTGTATTCATGTTTATTTCATTTTTCATATCCATTAATATTTGTTTTCTATAGTTGGGGACATTAGTATTTGGTGCATATATATTTATTTTTGTCATTTTTTCCTCCTGTTTTATTACTTTACATGAATGTAGTGGCCTTCTTTGTCTCTCTTAATTAGTTGTGATTTGAAATCTACTCTGTCTGCAAATAAGAGGGCTACCACTACTTTTTTCTGGGCTCCTGTTTCATGGAGAACTATTTAGAACTATTTTCCATGCTTTTACTCTCAGTCTATGAATTTCTTTGTGGATTAAGTGGGTTGTACACAGCATATTGCTTGATTTTGCTTCTTAATCCATTCTGCCAGCCTGTTTCTTTGATTGGTGAATTGAGTCCATTAACATTGATGGTTATAAATGTTGTGTATTGACTTTTCATTGTCATGTTATTTTCCTGTTGTTGGTTCTTTTATTTTTTATTTTCTACTCTTTCCCTTTAATTTCTTGCCTTGCCTATTATATTTGCTCTGTTGGCCCTTATGGAGTTTTGGCTTTCAGTTTCTTTTTCCAGGATTTTTTTTTAAATTAAAGATTGCAAACATACATGACAACAAGAAATGAATATACAAAATAAAAAATTCAAATATACATATATATGACAGCAAAAAAGGATATGAAATAAACAA
>NW_022957221.1:0-1392 GCF_012274545.1 Fukomys damarensis | reverse complement strand
GTAAAAAAAAAAAAAAAAAAAAAAGAGCAAAAGATTTGAATAATCACTTTACAAAGTAAGCCAATAAAAGAAGTACAAAGAAGGTGAATGAACATATTAAAAGATGCTCGATATTATTAGTCATCAGGGAAATGGCAATTAAAACCACAAGGAAATACCATGGCATCCCCGTGAGAATTGCCAGTATAAAAGGTCTGAAAGTATTAGTGGGGATCTGGAGCAATAGGAGCTCTTCAACATTGCTGCTGGTAGCTTAAATTTGGGCAGCCTCTTTGGAAAGCTGTTTGGCAGAATCTACGAAAACTAGACACATACCAACTCTGTGATCCAGCAGTTCTATAGACCCAAGGAAAGTGAACGCTTATTTTTGCTAAAGGCAGGTACAAGAATGTTATAGACGGATTTTGGTAATAGCTTAAAATGGAACAATTCCAAGCGTTCATAAACATTTGAATAAATCCATTTTGGTATGTGCACATAATAAAATATTATATAGCAATGAAAGATAATCAACAGCCTCTAGATAGAGCACAATGGTTGAAGGTCAGAGACATAATACTGAGCAAAAGCAGCCAGACACAAAGTACATTTATGGTAAAAATCCATATGAAACTTTAAAAAGGCAAAGCTGATCTATGGTGATAGAGGTCAGAATAGTGGCCACTCTTGAAGGGCTTTCACTTGGAGGAAACGTGAAGGGATTCATTGAGAAGGTGAAGATGTTTCTATCTTGATACATGTTCGTGTAGTTTACAACAGAACTACATGTAAGTTCCAACTTAAAAAAAAAAAGGGCCCCTGAGTGTTCAGCATAATAGATGAAAAGAGCTCACACCGATTTGTACCTCATTGTGAGTCAGAAAAGAAGCAGGAAAAAAGAATATCCTCAAGATTTTCAAGAGGGAAATCAGGTCACTTGCAAAGCAACAAGAATCAGACTGTCACCAGGCTCATCAGCAACACTAGATACCCTCACAGTTCCAAAAGAAATGATTTCCAGCTTAGGACTTCTATATACAAAAAACCCATTATTCAAGTTGCAAGGACTCATAAATTTATCTCCACAAACCCTTTTAAAAGAAGCAACTCGAAGATATGTTCCAATAAGAGAGGAAATAAACCAAGAAAGAGGAAGACTAAGAATGCAAAATAGCTTCAGGGGATCCCAGAAGAGCAGGGCTGAGGTCCAGGACAAGACCTGTGCACTGACCGAAAAGCACTAGGTCCAGGCTGGAGCCAGAGGCCTGAGACTTGGGGTGGCCCCCTGATGAAGAGGATACACTGAATAGAATATGCTTCTTTTTTGTTTTTTTGACCTTGAACGAATTGTGCAGCCCAGGCTGGCCTCAGTCTTGTAGAGATCTTCCTGCCTCAACCTTCTAAGTATTGAAA
>NW_022957220.1:0-303 GCF_012274545.1 Fukomys damarensis | reverse complement strand
TTTTTTTTTCTTTTTGCCTAAAGTGTGCTTTGTCTGATCTTAACATAACCACTCCAGCATGCTTGAGATGAGCTTTTACATGGCAGAAGTATTTTCTATCCTATTATTTTTAACTTACATACATTATTAGATTTGACTTTTTTAGAATCAAATTTGAATACTTTATTGATGAAATATAACTTTAGTCTTTTGAAATTGGAAATGAAACCACCAGTTGATGAAGTAGAAGCAGGTGACAGTCCCTTACACAAAGGTATGTATTTTAACAGATTTGTGTATGAGTCATACTTATGTGTGTCAGTG
>NW_022957219.1:0-206 GCF_012274545.1 Fukomys damarensis | reverse complement strand
TACCCAGGTGCAGAAACTGCCAGGCTGTCACTCACCGGAATCCTCATCCTAACCCTCATCCTCTGCCTGAGCCTGGGGTGAGGGACTTCCCTTCCTACGTTGTTCCGTACACTGAAGGTCGCATGAACGGGGGGTCCCCGCCACCCGAAATGTAGTCGACGCGACGCGGGGAGTGGAGTGGGGAGCCTGTCCCGTCCCCATCATCG
>NW_022957218.1:0-212 GCF_012274545.1 Fukomys damarensis | reverse complement strand
GGGAAGGTTGAAGGGGGTGAAAGAGGGGCAAAGGTATGGGGAAAAATCAAGAACCAAGATATTTATGGAAAGGTACAAGATCCCAATGATAAATGTAACTGCATTATTTGTTTTAAATGTACCCATAAACTTAGTGGATAAAAAAATGATCAGTCTCATTTGTTTTTCCAAGATAGAAAACAAAAATCCCCCAAAGATATAGAAGGTAACAG
>NW_022957217.1:0-243 GCF_012274545.1 Fukomys damarensis | reverse complement strand
ACCTTTGCATTGCAGTCTGGATATAATGCTTAGTGTCTGACTAGGCAGTAGGGTAAGACCTAGATTTAGGGGACAGAATAGGCTCCCCATTTAACTCCCTGTGTAGTGTAGTATGTGTTTGAGGGTAAGTGTTTGTGTTAATTTGACATTCTGTGTTAAGAAGGATGTAGGAATATAAGTAGCTCCTCTAGGGTTAGTGTAGGGTTTAGGGTTAGCATTAGGATTAGGGTGAGTGATCACCTT
>NW_022957216.1:0-259 GCF_012274545.1 Fukomys damarensis | reverse complement strand
GGAATAATGAGCAGGGCAGAGCCATGCACTGAGTCAGCCATTGCCCCAGCCAGCAACAAGAAGACAATTGAATGATGGATTACTATGCTGTGAGCCTGCATTCCCACTACCTGCCTCCTACAAAGTGACTAGCATGGTTTAGCAATACAAAGGGACCTCACTCATATTGTTCTGCATGAAGCAGAACATTGCAAAATTTTATCCACACAGAGAGCCCACCATCACCACTGGCTACTTTGTGGGATACGGTCTTAGACAG
>NW_022957215.1:0-223 GCF_012274545.1 Fukomys damarensis | reverse complement strand
TCTCTTACCTCAGAATGGGAAACAATCAAGTAGAAAAAAGATAGGGACCATTACTGCATATTATTTTAAAATATCTTATTTACTTACTGCACCCAATTTAGAGGCCTTCTTCTTCTTCTTCTTCTTCTTTTAATTAGATGTCTCGTGAAACATTAAAATTAAACATTAAAATTGGCGGCTGGTATGCAAAGTAACACAGAAACCCTTCTATATTTCTTTTTTG
>NW_022957214.1:0-293 GCF_012274545.1 Fukomys damarensis | reverse complement strand
CAATCTACAGAATGGGTGAAAATCTCTGTTAGCTATTCTGTTAGAGGGTTAGTATCTAGAATATATAAAGAACTCAGAGAACTTAACAGAAATAAATTGCCTGATCAATTAAAGGCAAATGAATTGAACAGATAATTCTAAAAAGATGTATCAAGGTCGGATACTTATAGGAAAAGGTTCAACATCTTTAGCCATTATGGAAATGTAATTCAAAAGTCCCCTGAGATTCTATCTCTCTGCAATCAGAGTGACTTTCATCAAGAATACAAACCTAGTAAATGCTGGCTAGGATA
>NW_022957213.1:0-221 GCF_012274545.1 Fukomys damarensis | reverse complement strand
AATTAGCATGGTTGGGCATGGAAAACCCACCTGAGAATTGTTGCCAATGACATAAAAAGAGAGGTAGCGGGGAAGATCACGGACTGTTGATTTTCTAGGAGAAGCTTGCTGCAGCTCATTTTCCTGATACAAACTTGGCTGCTCTTGTTGGAGTAGGGGGAACTCGGGTCCTCACTGTCCCTGGGAATGGTTGCTGTTCTACTCAGGGGAGCTATGATCTT
>NW_022957212.1:0-1169 GCF_012274545.1 Fukomys damarensis | reverse complement strand
TCTCCCAGCCTGAAAGGGTTAAATGATCAGCAACTGAGAAGGTTTCTGAGGAAAAAAAAGCCACAATAAAAATAATCAACGGCTTCTCCCATCTGTGAATCTCAGTTTTGAATGAGATAAGTGGGGGGCTGAGAAGACAATGAAGATCTGCTGTGTGAAAAGCACATAACAAGAGATTGGGGGAACAAGAGTATTTCAAACTGGCCTAGTCTCTAGGAAGCTCAGTTAAAATTTCTAACAATAGCTTTTGTAACTTTGAAGTACGTACTTAAAAATAAGCTTATTTTAATACTTTGGTCTCTTGTTTTCCAACTATGCTTTGTTCTTTTTACCAATTTGTGCAATTATCTTGTTTCAAATTGTTGGGATGTACTTCATCAGGCTTCTAAATTTTTTGTTTTGGAATGAACTAAAAAATAAGTTAATAATAACCATTACCAGGGAATAACTTGAAAATGCTATTAACGCTACCTATAATGAACAAATGTTCAATCAGTTAATATAAAGACCTCCTGAGGCAAGTGGTGCCCCTCCCTCGTGGTACCAGGCAGGCCTACACTAGACAAGCAGAGCCCCTGATGCAAGCACGTGACCATATACCAACTCCAAGCTGGCTCTGCACCTTGTTTGCCTATGACACAGGCCGTAGAGATGAAGATAAACCAAGACCTGACCCTGTTGTTGGACTTTTAGGGGTCTTCTGTGTAATAGAGAATCATATCATCAGCAGATAATGACAATGGAACTTCTTCCTTTCCTATCCGTATCACTTTAGTTCCTTCTCTCGCTTCATTACTGTGGCTAGTGTTTTGAGAACTATATTGAACAGGAATGGTGAGTGTGGGCACCTTCATCTTGTTCCTGATTTTAGATGGGAAGCTTTTAGTTCCTCTCCATTATGATGTTGGTTGCTAGTTTGTCATAGATGGATTTTTATCAGATTGTGAGAAAGATCTTGTAGACCTATTTCTTCAGTATTTTTATCATGAATGAATGATAGATTTTGTCAAATGCTTCTTTGGTGATTATTGAGGTGATTATGTGGTTTTTGTTCTTGCTTCTGTTCATGTGGTGTATTACATTTATTGATTAGCATATATGGAACCATCTCTGCATCTCTGCTTATTTGGTCATAGTGTATGATCTTTTTGATGATTTGTTGCATCCTA
>NW_022957211.1:0-307 GCF_012274545.1 Fukomys damarensis | reverse complement strand
AGGATTCAAAGGCTCCAACCTCTTTCTTCTGTGCTGGAAAACTCTGAAAAGCTGCAAATCCAAATTGAACACTTTTCTGCAATATTATCTGAGCTTCCATTTGCAGAACAATTAGGATTGTCCTCCAGTTCCACCGTTCCTTTCCCATTTCCTTACAAGTGTATGTCCCTACAATGCTCCCAGTAAACCTCCTGCACATAGCCACTATTCTCATGGTTGGTTTTCAGGAATTCAACCCTAAATAGTTTTTGAATGACAATATGCTTTTTTATGGAGCTTCACTTTGGCAATAGATATCTGGTGTTTT
>NW_022957210.1:0-230 GCF_012274545.1 Fukomys damarensis | reverse complement strand
AATACCTTAATGAAAAAAGGAAATGAACAGGCTGTCATGCTTCTCACTAATTATGAATGCAATATGAGAGTGTGAAAATTATAATCAGTTGTGGTTACCAAAAATGCCCTTGAAATAACTGGTCTCATAAGTAATTTTGAAATATGCATTAAACAGTCACAATGAAATTATCATTAGTGATAGTGATGACGATTGACTAACTGGAGAGCCAGGATAATAAAACCACCAAA
>NW_022957209.1:0-386 GCF_012274545.1 Fukomys damarensis | reverse complement strand
GAGAGATGTATGAGAAGAAGAACCTGAACTAAATCACACTTGCTTTATCTCACCAGGTACAGCCCTTCGCCATGCTATGATGCAGCAATGCGGTCCTCATTAGAGGCCAAGGCATATTTCCACCCTCTGCTCTTAGGCATCCCAGCCTCTAGAGTCATGAGCGCAACAAACTTCTATTCCTTATAAATCATTTGGCCTCAGGTATTTAGTTATAGCCACAGATACAGGTTGAGACACCCTGTCTGGGCCACAAAGGATTGTTACTTTTTACCAAGCAGAGCTTTACCTGTGTCCTGGTTCTCTTCTGTTTAGATGGGTTCATTGAGATGACCATGGGTAGAGTTACATTTCTCCAAGTTCCCAGCCAGAACCCTGATCCTGCAATG
>NW_022957208.1:0-246 GCF_012274545.1 Fukomys damarensis | reverse complement strand
CAGCTTTTTCTGTATTCAAGGCTGAGGTGTGCAGGGGGGCAGAGTCTGACATGTTGGAAAATTTGAAGTTTGTGGTGATTTCTGCAGGTGTTACTAGTTCAGCTCATAGTTTTGGTGCATTCATCTAGTGTACACCCTCTTCAGGGCTCTCCCATGAGGGGAGAGGATTTCAAACACAATTGTATATTAGTTGTTTACCACTTGTAGTTTATGTAGTTCAAATATGGCAATATATACCCCAGAGGA
>NW_022957207.1:0-200 GCF_012274545.1 Fukomys damarensis | reverse complement strand
CCAACAGTTTCCTAGAGTTTCTGTGATCATCCTGTGTCCTCTGGCTTCGCTTGAAACCTTCTCTTATTCCTCTCCTCTCAACTCCTTCTAAGTCCCCATTCTGTTTTGGTTTTTTTTTTTTGAGGGGGGTACTGGGGATTGAACTTGGGTCATTGCACTTGCGAGGCAGGCCACCGAACCACTGAGCTAAATCCCTGGCC
>NW_022957206.1:0-747 GCF_012274545.1 Fukomys damarensis | reverse complement strand
AGTGATCCTCCTGCCTCAGCCTCCCAAGTGCTGGGATTACAGGTGTGTGCCACCACGCCCAGCCACCCAATCTTGTTATACCCTGTCTGAGCAGACTCTGAGTGTAGGGAATTAGAACACACAGGCGGGACACCACTTCTGATGATGTCTGAACTACCCTGAGAAAAGGTGTGACACTCCTGTGTTCCACATCCGGTTGGATGGAACCAAACATAAGTTTGGCCTGCTGGGACACAGCATAGGCTCCTGATTGGGGTCTTACAACATGGCCATTTGAAATAAATTTTGCTGCAGAAAGGATCCAGTTTTTGCTATTTCTCAAATAATTTAAAACATTTATGTGTCTTATTGAGGGCATGTTAGATGTGGGTAGTCAAAGCTGACCAAGCACCTGCCCTCATGTAGTGTGGGGGCTCAGTCATGGCACACTGGAGTTTGACATTTGGAAAATAACTTCTTCCTGTACAGTTAAGGCATCGACACAATCTATGCAACATTTGTTACTTTTCAAGGACACTGTTTATTAAGCTTGTTTTGTTCTTTGACCCTGCCATAACAGGAGCTCCTTAGCCAAAGATCTGATGTTATCTGTAAGAGTCAGGAAATCCAGTCTTTGCCTAAAGATAAAAACAATTGCTTGGTGTTTTCTGTTGTTGTGTGCCCTTAAAAGCTTCTTGTTGATGCGAGCCTTTAAAAGGAGCTGTTTCTGTGAAATAAATCAGACTTCTCTTGGTCTCCACTCAGGTT
>NW_022957205.1:0-3511 GCF_012274545.1 Fukomys damarensis | reverse complement strand
TCTCATTCTTCTATCATTTATTCCTAGCACTGGGCTTCCTGTGGAAGTAAATGCCTGTAGAATGAGTTCATGAACTATTTCAAAGAGGAATTGGAAACTTCTGGAAAGGATGCCTTATAGTTTAGTAGACTGAGGTTTTGATTTCAAAATTTAAATGTTTAAGTTTATTTAAGGATGCTTTTAATTATCCACGTCAACTTGCTCTAATATGGATTAGAAAGTGTTAGACACACTGTGTGATAGGGACTTAAAGATAGAGAACAAAAAACTAGAAATAGAGGCAGCAGCATAATGAAGCTGAGTCACATCCATTTTCTAAGGTAAGAGGTTCTGAATGGGGAAACAGAAAGACACAAGTCACTGCATCCTCCTCTGCTCTGAATGCCTGACATGGTCACTTTATGATCGAGGCACGCAGAGTGCGTCCTGCAGGATATGTGGATCTTTCCAGATCTTCATCTAGGCCAACACTCTGAAGTCCTCAAGGGAGAACATCCATTAGGGTAAGCACCCAGCCAGCTTCCTCTGATAGGAAAAATTTCATAATGTGATGGTTTGGGGAAGTTTAGAAAAATTAGAGACAGAGGCACTTTTGTCATACTGTGCACATCTCCAATCTACTTTCCATGGTCTATAAACTTACCATTTTTACCGAATACACGTTCTCGAATAGGGCTCACGGGACGGTTCATAAAGTTCTGTTCTGTATGGGTAAGAACTTCTTTGATTAAAGGCAGTCCAGTTACAACCACTGCAGGCAGGTAAGCCAAGTTCAGACTTACAAGGTTGCCATATTTCTTCACGTGCTAAAAAACAGTGAAATAATCAGAGTTGAATATGCAGATGTTCATGTGTCCAGGGACAGAGGGCAAGTACATCAAAAGGGCTTGTCTTGAAGGGATTCTGGCTGGGTTTGTGCAGGCAGCTGGCTGCACCTTGGCTCTGTGGGACATGTTTCTGAACCATTCAATACACTGCAGGATGGAAGTTCTCTTAAAAATGTATTCATATGTTCAGATTAGGAATAGAGTGAGCATCTGCCCTAGAGGAGGCATCAGGATATGACTGCGTAAAATGCACAGTTTTCAATACACTGCAGGATGGAAGTTCTCTTAAAAATGTATTCATATGTTCAGATTAGGAATAGAGTGAGCATCTGCCCTAGAGGAGGCATCAGGATATGACTGCGTAAAATGCACAGTGTCTCTAACCTGGCACATCCTAGAATCTAGTGAAGACAGAGCACTCAGCACACCTGGCCTGCTGAAGATGGAGGAGACGTGTTTATTCTGAGTCTGGTGTACAAGGGCAGACTTCTTAGTGAAGCAACATAACTATGCAGCCTGAGAAAAAGGCAACTTCCCGTGACATGCCATGGGATAGCAATCACTGTCACAGCCAGCCACATTCCCCTGGTGCCATGTCGGGCATGGGTCAAAACTTATCTCTTCAGTGCCCTGTGGTGCAAACGATGTTAGGTTTTCAGGGAAAAAACTAAGTTGCAGCTGAAGTAATGTACACACAATGGCAAAACTACTGACTGAAGCAATTTTCTTGCCATTAGGTAAGATTGTCAAAATACGAATGTAGAAAGTTTTTTAGTTTTACCCCAGCACCCTGTGCTGACAGAAATGTAGAAGCTGAACTCAAACCTTGAACTGCTCTTTTGACCCAGAGTCCTGAGTTTAGCTTTCTTCATCTCTAGCACAGCTTGTTCTGATTTCTATGAGGACAGAGCCAAGAAATACCTTTCTTCTAAGAAATGCCAAGAACAGACTTGTGTCATGAATGCCTAGAACACCTCTTTGAAATTTATAAGAAGGATTCTCTGAATAATTTGGAATATTCAACAGTGACATTTTTGGAACAACTCAAATCTCATATTATTGTTAAACAATGCCTAGCATGATATACAGAAACTCGAATCTCAGCTTGTAGTTGGGGAAAGATTATCACTCCAATACCACTCACTGAAATCAACTGGAGCATTCCATCTCTATGAGTTATCTGCCCATGGAGTTTTGAACTTTGACAGATGGGCCAAGAACTTTTCTGAAATTATCAACAATGTAACAGTGCTGATGTTATAGGATTCCCTAGCATTGACTCTAACTATTCTCAATTTCACTCAAGTTTTTTGTGATTATTGTTGTTGTTGGTGGTGTTTTTTGTTTTCCTTTTTATTTTTTGCCGCTCCCTCCACATGGTTAAATGCCCAGAAGGCATCTGAAGAAACTTAATGCAAGACATAATTTTCAATATACATAACTAAACAGATCATTAAAATAGCAGAAAGGATTAAAAGTAATTCAACCTGGAATATGAAAACAGCCTTACAAACAGACATGAATGTTGAAATACAAAATTAATTGATATGGTAGTATAAAAGGAAAACAAAAGTAACATGAAACATTGCACAGTAGAATGGAAAATTCTAAATGTAGCACTCAGTGTTGAAAAATAAAGTTCACCAAAATGAAGAACTGGAGTGATGAAAACTGGGAGGCAAAGGGTTACTGAGATAAGAGATTGAACTGGGATGGCAGAGGAAACAGGAGAGAGATTCCACTCAGTCTAAGTTCTAAAACTGAAGAACCAGCTAGAAGCGAAGAGAGAAAAAAGAGTGTTCCAATTCACATTTGCACTAGCGCTACCTGAAGGGATGTTGCCTTGAGTTGTCCAGAGAATCGAGAGTGTGCTCATTTGTGTGTGTGTGTGCGCGTGCGTGCGTGTGTGAGTGTGTGTGCATGCATGTGTGGGTGCGTGTGTGTGCATGCATGTGTGTGTGAGTGTGTGTGTGCGTGCATGTGTGGGTGCATGTGTGTGTGTGCATGTGTGGGTGCGTGTGTGTGCATGTGTGGGTGCGTGTGTGTGTGCATGTGTGCGTATGTGTGTGTGCGTGCATGTGTGTGTGTGTGAGATGCTAATGCTCGCACTATTTCTGCACATCTTTTAGGTTTAACATCTTTAATTTCTTTGATTTATTTTAAAAAATCAACGTACTATGTTTCAAACCTATTTGTATGAGGTGTTCTTGTTTTCTTTTGGATCGTAGGATTTTTTAAAATAACTGAAAACTACACTTTAATTTTGATTTTGTGCAAATGTGGAAAGATATACAGCAAAGTCCTAGAGAAGCACTGCTGAGTAGGTGTGGTGGTGCACAAGAAGAGATAATAGCTTACATCACTTGCTAAATTATAAACTGTGTTTTAAAATACTATCTAAATATGTATTACTTGTATAGGTAAATATTTTTATATAGTTAAATCATTTTTACAAATTTAAAATAATTTCTATTGAGTTAAAGACAAAAGAGAAAATTAGTAAATAAAAAATAAAGTTGTGTGTTTCTTAACTATTTCAGTCACAAAATCTTTGCAAATTTAGTCTGTGTCATGGACCACAGAACCATGTACACATGAATACAGCTGTGCACGTCTCTGCACATCTCCTGTGGCCAACACTCCTGCTAAGCACAGTGATCTCAACTGAACTCCGTGTACAGAGG
>NW_022957204.1:0-1752 GCF_012274545.1 Fukomys damarensis | reverse complement strand
GGGGACAGAAAGTCACAGTGAAGTCTCTCTTCCTTGTTGCCCCTGCTGTGGAGTGGGCACCATGAACTGCCTCTCTTGTTGCCTTTGCCATCTTGTGCACACCGTGTTTTCTTCTCTGCAACGCTTGTTTACCTTCCCAACCTCAAGGCAGACAATTACGAACTGAAACCACTGTGAACTAAGAGCCAAATAAACCCTTCCCTTTTAACTTGGGTGTCGGGTATTTTGTCTCAGCAATGAGAGCAAAGTAACTAACACATTCATTTTAAAGTTCTGATTCACAGAATTCTTATATTTTATCATTGATTGCTTTAGAATATTTTAGTTATAATGGAAGAAAAGGGACCAGATAAATGTTCACGGCTGTAAAAAGGATACATCATTCCTTGAAACGACAATGATGATAACACAAGGTTTGAATAATATAGACAGATATTACAAAGTGGACATTTATTAACCCAATTTCAAAGCTTAACTCCTTAGAGGATGAATGATATTTCATTTTATTGAGAGAATAATTGGATGAAAATATACAAGTGCAGTCTTTCACAAATTAGCAGAAAATATCCCTGAAACTTAAAAGGAAGTTACTAGGCCTATACCAATCTGGTTTCTATCACAGTGAAGTTTTACAAACCACAGATATGTGTGATAAACGATCCACATCAGATGCACGTACCCGGTGAACATAGGAGGCACATAAATAAAAGGAATCACATAATCCATGGCACAGAAAAAAACCACAAATATTTCAACAAGCAACTGCTATGAAATTTCACATCATGATATGACACTCTCAATTCACCAACAGCTATGTGTTCAATCAGTTAAAATCAAGCACATTGCTTTTTTTCTTTTACATAAAACGTGAAAGAATATACTACACTAACCACCAGACGCAGGGCATTCCCTTGCTGCATCCCGGGGTACATTTTAGGACGCCTAGTACAGACCAGAAATCAAGGCACATAGTGAACCCTATATGGACTTTATTTTTTCTATTTGTACATAAACATGACAAAGTTTTATTTATTTTAGGTACAATAAGAATGTCACTACAATAAGAATAATTTTTTAGCACTAGACTCTAATAAAAATTATGTGAAAATGTCCTTGTTCTCCCCTCACTAAAGTGTGTCATTATAATTATTCCCAATCTCACCACTTAATTGTTCCTTCTTTCCTTATTGTGAAACAACCTCAACATTTTCACTCAGAGGAAGTGACTTACAGGGTTTGTTTGCCATATTTTAATTGCCAGCCACGTTGCTCTTGGGCTCCAGTGCAATTACTAAGTAATGGTCTCCTGAACACAAGATGAACACTTAGCTGCCGATGGCCAGACAGCTCGTGCAGCTGGGTGTGGATGAACCAGAAAAAGGGTGTCTTGGCTCCCTACCACTTTGGAGCTGGAAGGCACGGCATTTGTTCACATTAAACAGAATGACACACAATTTAAATCCTATTGTTTATTTATGAGATTTTTCTCCATGTATTATTTTCTCATCTTAGTTCACAGCAGGTGAAATCAAGAAAACGTAGAAGGGTGAAAATGATGATGAGAGGGGCTTCGTAGATGTGACATAAAAACTCCTTACGTGTAGTCATCTCTGTCACCGATCACTATAGTCACTGATCACTATTCAATACATAGTCACCTCTGTCTATTTATAATAAACCGGTTCCAGGAAATCCACAGATGTCAAAATCTATGTACACTCATTCATATATCCATATCTCTATCAATCAATC
>NW_022957203.1:0-650 GCF_012274545.1 Fukomys damarensis | reverse complement strand
TCAGGTGTCCTGAATTATTACTCTTCTTTTGATCTTTTCCCTAACTACTTTAAAGTGTAAAAACCACTCAGCACATTAGCCAGCTCTCTCAAGCTGACAGAATACCAGCAACAGATGACACAGGGAGAAGTTCCCTTGGGCAAAGGCCCCTGTGTGAAGTCTATTCCACTCTCCCGAGAGCCACATGCCTCCCCTGCAGTACGACATTTGGTATTGAGGAATGGTGGAGGAGGAGAGTTTATGGATCTCTGTTCTCTTAGCCCTACAGTGAGCATATCATTATAGAGGGGCCATCCCAGACTAAGATAAGTACAGAAATGCTTGCGGTAGGAACAAATGCTTCTCTGCCTTCCGACTCTTTGTGTTGGTAACCCTGACAGTAGGAACTGCAAAGTTGTTGTCTGCCAGACTAAGATTCCATGAATCACAGTTAATATTAATTAGCATCTTTGAGAAAGTTCCCTGTGCTGTTTGCCATGGAATAATCCTCACACTGGTGATAGCAATTAGCAATACATGTTCTCTTTCCCTTAAAAAAAACAGCTGTGTTTGAAACTGATGTGTGTTTTACAGGTTAGTTATCATTCGCTATAAAACAAAAGAAACAAAATACAGAAGTAAATGTGGGCAATTCCAGTCAAAGTTGTCTT
>NW_022957202.1:0-225 GCF_012274545.1 Fukomys damarensis | reverse complement strand
TCCCCTACCCATCCCAAGGACCCCGGAGGGGGTCTCTTCACCTGCCTGCCTGCCTGAGATCACCCGGCAGGTGCGCGGCCTCCCGGACTGCACGACACCAGACCCAGTAAGGAAGGTAGCCACGCGGGCTCCCTTGAAACACCCCCAAGACCTGCCTCCCTGCCGTTCTCAAACCTCCTGATTGGGCCAGTCCTTGGACCAACTCTGCAGAGGCATAGGTTCTCA
>NW_022957201.1:0-200 GCF_012274545.1 Fukomys damarensis | reverse complement strand
GAGCAGAGAATTCATGCAGGCCAATACATTATAAGGGAATAGCGGGAAATGAGGCAAGAAAAGGAAATTGGAACCAGATTGTAGCGGGGCCTTCGTGCCTGGTGAGGAATGTGGACTTTGTAGTAATGGTATTGGGTAGCTCTTGAAGGGTTCTAAGTGAGGGAGTGACATGATGAAAAGGTATTTGGGAAGATTAATCG
>NW_022957200.1:0-301 GCF_012274545.1 Fukomys damarensis | reverse complement strand
TCCCTGGGAGAGATTGAAACAATGTTGTGAGGCATGTTAGCATAAAAGCCCTTAAGGCCTAAGAGAGTGCCTAGTAGCTCTGAGTGCACACAAGCCTCCAGAATCCTGTAAACCTGGGAATAGGTTCAGTTTGAAGTTAGCAAGCAAACACACGCGGCAGAGTGCTTCTGCACTTTCAATGGCTATTTTCACTGGGAAACACCTTCTTTCACCGGGTAGCCATTTGCAACCAAAGCTTTAAGCTTCCTGAATGTGAAGTTCTCCACAGAGAAAGGTGCTGCAACGCTGTGAGTTTTCCAGT
>NW_022957199.1:0-465 GCF_012274545.1 Fukomys damarensis | reverse complement strand
AAACAAACAAACAAATAAAAGATTGTTATGATTGCTATTAACTGAATCATTCAGCATCTTTTTTTCATTTACTTTGAGCCTTGACAGGCCAACTTCATAAATTGTTTCTATTGGTTTGTAGCCGTGGGTACTTTATGCTTTAGGTTTATTGCTCAAGTTCTACTCTTTCTCTGTATAAACATAGGAAAACAGTCTGCAATAGTTTTGAGAGGCAGTCAACTGAATATTTCTTTGTAAAAAAATAATTAATTTCAGCTTATTTAACCCATAAGGTAATTTTTTTTTTTAGATAGTGCAAACTGGACTATTGTCCGAATACTCTCTTACGAGCATTTACTTTCAGATAAAAATTCACACACGTTTCCAAGCCTGACTTTTCAAAGACAAAGACTCAGTTAGAAACAGCATCCTATCATTTGCATTGTAAGAATTTAGACTACGTTATAAAACAAATTTCCTAATTGT
>NW_022957198.1:0-203 GCF_012274545.1 Fukomys damarensis | reverse complement strand
ACCAAAGCAAATAGCCAACCAGTTACAGAATGGAACCTCCAAAATGTGAGCTGAAATAAAATTCCCTGAATTATCTCAGGTTTTTGTTATAGTAATGAAAAGCTGAATAACACAGAATGTACAGCAAAATGTATGACTCAGTGGCTTACCACCCAATAGAGATTGGTCGTGAAATTGATAAGGTAGGTCATGAGCAGGATGTT
>NW_022957197.1:0-239 GCF_012274545.1 Fukomys damarensis | reverse complement strand
GGCAGCATTAATTTTTAATGGCCTTCATTATTTTAATTTTCTCTCAAGATGTGTTTCTGTATACACTAAAGTAATAGTTATCCTGGGAAAGTAAGGAAGTGCCTATGTTGCACCATCAGCTCTTCAGAATCGGGGTAAAAGATCCTCCATATTTTTGATTGGTTCAGCAAATATGCAGAATACTATTTTGCATGCATCAGGACAATACTCAGAAACAGGCATCATTGTTTTTTAACTAT
>NW_022957196.1:0-293 GCF_012274545.1 Fukomys damarensis | reverse complement strand
CAAAGACAAGAGCTGCAGCCTCCAGCTTCTTCCAATGCTCCCAACACTTGCAAACTTTCCAAGCTCCTGGCACCAACCACCGGGTTCCCACATGAACTGAGCACTTCCCATGCAAATGCCTCGATCCTCCAGGTATCTGCTACATCCACATTCCCCCTGGTTCCTTTCTATTCTGCCAGCCCTAGGGATGGCAGTATTACTACCTGGGTCACTTCATTGTTCCTTTTATGTCCTTTCAGCCTTTCAGCACCAGTGAAACCAATACCTTTTATTCAATCTCTCTGCTTGAAATA
>NW_022957195.1:0-855 GCF_012274545.1 Fukomys damarensis | reverse complement strand
TTTTTTACCTAAGCTCAGGAAAAAGGCAAGTATATCTACTCTCTTCTTTTTTTACACCACAGAGTTCTAAAAACTGCACTCACAGTGATAAGATAAGGAAAGCAACCAAAATGCCTGTAGCCTGGAAAAGATGAAATAAAGTAATCTTAGAAGAAGACAATTAATGAATCTATAAAAAACAGCAAAATAATAAATGAGTTTATCAATATTGCAGGTTGCATAAACATAAAAATCAATTATATATACATATATATGTGATAACTAAGACACCAAAATTTAAAATATATTACTAATTATAATTGCTTACAATTAAACTACAATACACTTACAATTACAAACAAGTACCTAAGTGTAAACCTAACAAAACATATTCAGGATGCATATGTTGAAAACTACATGATGCTGATAAAAGAGATCAAGGAGGCTCTAAATAAATGGAGAGACATCTCACATGTGTGGATTGTAAGACATTATAATATATAAATTGATTCCCCTAAAACTGATAGGTTTAATGCAATATGTATAAAAATCCAAGAATGATTTCTTTTTACAGATAGTGATGCCATAATTCTAAAATTTATATACAAAGCCATAGGCTCTACAGCAGTTAAAACAATTCTCAAAATGAATAGAATGGAAAGAATCACTCCACCAAATTTCAAGCCTTATTATGTACTTGCAGTGATCAAGATTGGGTGATGAAATCACAGTGATATATGCATATCCATGTTTATAGCAGCACAGTTTGTAATCGCTAAAACTTGGAAACAGCCAACTGGCCCATCAGTTGGCGACTGGATAAAGATGTAGTTTTTCTATAAAATGGAATACTACTCAGCCATAAAGAATGAGAAA
>NW_022957194.1:0-209 GCF_012274545.1 Fukomys damarensis | reverse complement strand
TGGTGTTGCGGGACTGGGGGTAAACTGAGGCGCTAGAGTCCTGGGTGTGGCCGGCGAGCGCTCCGGGTGAAGAGGTGGTAAAAACTTGTCTGGAGCATGGATCCATCTCCACAGGGCTTCTGGGGGTCTGCACAGCCTTCCCTGAGCCTCCCTGGAAGGGGCAGCACCCAGGGGCCACTGAGGCTGACATAAGACCACCCCCCCGGAGC
>NW_022957193.1:0-216 GCF_012274545.1 Fukomys damarensis | reverse complement strand
TTAATTAAGCCTTCCCATTACCAAGCTATCTAAAGTCTTTTCTAACTCCATTCTTGGAGTGATCCAGAATAAATTATTTCTCTCACTTTTACTTGTTTATTTAAAAAAAATTTAAAAAAAATTTTAGAACAGAGTCTCACTATATAATTTAGACTGGTCTTGAGTTCACTAGGTAGCCCAAGTTAGACTCAAACTCATGGTGAGCCTCCTTTGTCA
>NW_022957192.1:0-283 GCF_012274545.1 Fukomys damarensis | reverse complement strand
GGGAAAAATCTGCAGAGATGTTTTCAAACTGCCACAGTCTCCTAGCCTAATTATCTTAGTGACGTTATATTTAATTGACTAGAAAATTTAATCCCCTGATACTGAAGCATAAGCTTTGTCGTTGAGCTCCTAGAGCTCACAGGGAGGCTAAACAGTTCAGTCAGTGGAAAGCAAATTGCCTTAGAGGAAATGAGTAACTTGTCTAGCCCTAAATTTGCATTAACTAAATAATGAACATTTTTATAAAACAACACTACACCCAATATAGATCTATAAAGCCTAC
>NW_022957191.1:0-1739 GCF_012274545.1 Fukomys damarensis | reverse complement strand
TGTTTCAATCTCTGCCAGGCAGAGACCTATCAACAAAAAGGAATACAGTTGTACTCCACATAACAGGTGGACATCACTGGTAAGCTCAAAGAGTTGCAGCACCATTCTCTGTGGAGCACTTCACATTCATGAAACTGACCACTTTCGCTTAAAACGACTATGCGTCGAGAGAAGCTGTTTCCCGGGGAAAACTGCACTTTATACGGCAAAAGCCCTCTGGAAAGTGCGTTTGTGTTCTAATGTGAAACTGAACCTATCCCCAAGTATACAGAGTTCTGGAGGCTTGTGTGCACTCATAGCTGCTAGGCACTCTCTTCGGCCTGAAGGGCTTCTCTGCTAAACGTGCCTCACAACAGTGCTTAAATCTCTGCCAGGGAGAGACCTACAAACCAAATGGAATACTGTTGTGCTCCACATAAGAGGTGGACTTCACTGGTAAACTCACAGAGTTGCAGCACCTTTCTCTGTGGAGTACTTCACATTCATGAAACTGACCACTTTCGCTTTAAACGGCAAAGCGGCAAGAAAAGCTGATTACCGAGGAATACTGCACTTTAAACCGCAAAAAGCCCTCTGCAAAGTGCGTTTGTCTTCTAAAGTCAAACTGAACCTATCCCCAAGAATACAGAGTTCTGGAGGCTTGTTTGCACTCAGATTTGCTAGGCACTCTCTTAGGCCGGAAGGGCTTCTCTGCTAAAAGTGACTCACAACAGTGTCTCAATTTCTGCCAGGAAGAGACCTACAAACAAAAAGGAATACAGTTGTACTCCATATATGATGTTGACTTCACTGATAAACTCACAGTGTTGCTGCACCTTTCTCTGTGGAGTACTTCACATTTATGAAACTGACCGCTTTCGCATTAAACGGCTAAGCGGCGAGAGAAGCTGTTTCCCGGGGAAATCAGCACTTTAAACGGCAGAAGCCCTCGGCAAAGTGCGTTTGTGTTCTAAGGTGAAACTGAACCTATACCCAAGTATACAGAGTTCTGGAGGCTTGTGTGCACACAGAGCTGCTAGGCACTCTCTTAGGACTGAGGGCCTTCTTTGCTAAAAGTGCCTCACAACAGTGTCTCAATCTCTGCCAGGCAGAGACCTACAAACAAAATGGAGTACAGTTGTTCTCCACATAAGATGTTGACTTCACTGGTAAAATCACAGAGTTGCAGCACCTTTTTCTGTGGAGTACTTCACATTCATGAAACTGACCGCTTTTGCTTTAAATGGCTAAGCGGCGAGAGAAGCTGTTTCCCGGGGAAACTGAACTTTAAACCACAGGAGCCCTGTGCAAAGTGCGTTTGTGTTGTAATTTCAAACTGAACCTATCTCCAAGTATACAGAGTTCTGGATGCTTGGGAGCACTCAGAGCTGCTAGGCACTCTCTTAGGCCTGAAGGGCTTCTCTGCTAAAAGTGCCTCACAACAGTGTTTCAATCTCTGCCAGGCAGAGACCTATCAACAAAAAGGAATACAGTTGTGCTCCACATAAGAGGTGGACATCACTAGTAAGCTCACAGAGTTGCAGCACCATTCTCTGTGGAGCACTTCACATTTATGAAACTGACCACTTTCGCTTTAAACGGCTAAGCAGCGAGAGAAGCTGTTTCCCGAGGAATACTGCACTTTAAACCGCAAAAGCCCTCTGCAAAGTGCATTTGTCTTCTAACGTCAAACTGAGCCTATCTCCAAGTATACAGAGTACTGCAGGCTTGTGTGCACTCATAGGTGCTAGGCACTCTCT
>NW_022957190.1:0-331 GCF_012274545.1 Fukomys damarensis | reverse complement strand
TGGCACTGCACACAGTGTGACCAGAGGCCCTCTGTGCCTTTCCAGGAGCTGGGACAGTGGGAGGGCAGGAGGGGTGGACTCGGGCAGACCCAGGCCCTGTCCGCAGCAGCTTCAGGGTCTCAGTGTGCAGAGCTTGGCACCAGGAACCGGAGCAGCTGGGCCTAGGGTCAGGACACAGCCCAGGCTGCGCCAGGGAGAAGGCAGCACTGTGGACAGTGCAGGCTTGGCTTCTGGTCCGCACCAGGCCATCAACTTCCTGCCCAGGAGAAACTGCACCAGAGGCCTTGCTCCGGGGAAGAGCTCCAGCGTCTAGCAGGGCAGCCTGGGCCGG
>NW_022957189.1:0-523 GCF_012274545.1 Fukomys damarensis | reverse complement strand
AAAAAAAATTTGAATACAGTAAAAAGAAAGTCTATAAATAAGATAAATATATTTGCAATAATCTTTTAAAAATTTTTATCCAGAGAAATGGAAGAATTCTACAGGTCTACATTTTGCAAATGAGACATATTTCAATTAAAACTTGGCATAACATTAAAGAAATGCAAATTAAAATAACACTGAGATTCCATTTCCATTGAGATTCCAGAAAGAATGGTCATCGCTAAGAAATCAACAAATAACAAATGCTGGTGAAGATGCAGGGAAAGAGGAACAATTCTTCACTGTTGGTAAGGGTGTAAACTGGTATAACTACTGTGGAAATCAGCATGGAGAATCCTCAAAACCTAAAACTAAAAATTTCATTTGATACTTTTAGGTATCTTCTCAAAAGAGTTAAAGTCATCATACTACCATGATACATATCAATGTTTACAGCAGCACAATTTATAATATCTGAATCTTTGAAATAGTACATGTCCCATCAATAGATGAATGGGTAAAAAATGTCTTTATATGCTGT
>NW_022957188.1:0-219 GCF_012274545.1 Fukomys damarensis | reverse complement strand
TGCTAGAAAATAAGGAATTTTGCTTAATTTGAAGACGTGGTGTTGCTTTGGTGATATTCTTATATATTTAACTGTTGTCAAATCATTATTGATGCTGATAATAGCCTCTGAAGACACATATTATTTCCCTTTCAAACATTGATATACTTAGAAAATCAATTAGCATATAAAATTAAATATTTTCATAATCTCAGTAATACGTGAAGTTAAACCAAGATG
>NW_022957187.1:0-1023 GCF_012274545.1 Fukomys damarensis | reverse complement strand
GGGGGGGCCCTTGCTTAGGTGCAGATTCTCAGTCCGTGGGCCAGGACTTCCTCCCGCTGGCCACAGACCCTGGCTTGAACAGGGGGCATCCCTGTCCCCCTCCATCAGGCCATCGCTTCACCTGGTTCTCCCCAGTGTTCTGCTTACCTCAGAGTTGTACTGAGCCAGGTAATACACAGCTGCACAGCAGGCGCCAGCCATTCCCGTTGAGACAAGCCAGGCTGCCAGGTGAGCAGAAAAGCGGGCCAGCCGCTGGCGGAATGTGAACTTGACATTCTCGTGGAGGATCTCCGACAAGTTCTCCTGCAAAGGCAATAAAGTCAAGTGGGCACACAGGTGGCTCTCCTGCGTTAGCAAAGATCCCTGGCCCGGATCTGTAGGTGGGAGGGAGGGGAAAGTTCACGAGGAACTTGGATGATGGAAGAATCTCAAAATGACCAAGAAACACCATATCTACATCCAACTCATCCCCATCTCTGAGAAGCAGGCAGAAGTAATAGAACAGGACCCTGCTGTTGAGGACAGCATGCTGAGATCATGGGCTCTTTCTTGGCAAGGGAGGCATCTTAATATTTTGACATAAACTGTTAAACTGGCCTCAAGGAAGTCTGTACCAATTTAGTGATCTCTGAAGTCCCGTGAAAATGCCCATTTCCCTACACCATCCTAATAAGAGGTCAAGAGTATTATGAGTATATACCTTTTTTTTTGGCACCAGGAATAGAACTCAGGTCCTTGCGCTTGCAAAGCAGGCACCAGAACCGCTGAGCTAAACCCTCGGCCCTATACCCTTTTTTTTTTTTTTTAAACAATCTCACAGACAACAGAAAGGTAATTCTTTTTACTCTAAGCAGTTGTAGACATAGGAGGGAAGGAGAGGGGCCACAGGAAGACACTGGGTGGGGTGAGCATGCTTTACCCTTATCTCCGTGCTGAGGTTCTTCTGCCTTAGCTTCACAGCTTTTACGTGAGTGACAGTGAAGTCCCAGCAGAAGATAAGTTTAGCGATCCCTCTGGAGTAAA
>NW_022957186.1:0-632 GCF_012274545.1 Fukomys damarensis | reverse complement strand
TCTTTTTTCTTTCTTTTTTTTTTTTTTAAAGGCTAGTCTCTTTATTAGATCCAATGTAATGACTGTCTCTTATCTGGGTTCAAACTGTTCAAAGCTAACAGTAAACCCATGGGAAAGTTGAAGGGTTTCACATGGAAGTTGTTCTCTGAGTTACCTGAGCCGCTGTTCAGACCTTCATGAATGCCTACAAAGTGCTGGATATTGGAGATGCTGCAAAGGTGAATGAAACCATGACCTTTAAGGTCAATGACAATTCAGAATTAATAATGTGATTATGGAGAAAAGTTCATACTTCTGTCCAATCAATGCTGGACATGATTAATTGCCAGGGAAAGTAGAAGGTATTGGACATTTGATCTAGATGAATGTCAAAGATGAGTTGTAATTTAGGGAGAAAGGAAGATGAGTAAGCAGGAAGTAAAAATAAAGATGGCAAGGACAGAGAAAACTAACTGCCTAATGAGTTGCTTTGATGCATATTATCTCATAGTCCTCCAAAAACCCTATGAGCTAGCCATTGTCTGTACTTTACAGGTGAAGTAGCTGGCTCAGGAAAGTTAAGTAACTTGCACAAATAATGCATATAGTTATTTGCAGGTAACTTTAATTAGAGGGTATATTAGCTAGGTAGT
>NW_022957185.1:0-208 GCF_012274545.1 Fukomys damarensis | reverse complement strand
CCAACAATGCAGGGGAAACACATGCACTTTGTGGTTTTGGGCACTTCAGCTAAACATCTGAGGCTGGGTGCCTGCAGCAGCAGCTGAGGATTTCCATAAGCAAAGTCTGCCTCCTCCTTGTCTCAGGTTCTTTCTTATTTACTTCATCTTTCATCTTGTTTGATTAAATTGCAGTTTGCTGCTGGAGATAATTAGTGCTGAGCGTTTA
>NW_022957184.1:0-225 GCF_012274545.1 Fukomys damarensis | reverse complement strand
AAATCAAACTTCAACTCAGGTTACTGGGTTTTAAATCCTAATCTTTGCTGCTACACGATTATATCAAGTTTACTTAGTTTTACACAGTTCCTCTTATTTTCGTAGGACATACAAATAAAAACTGTGTGATTGATTATCAATACATTACTATAAAAGCATATAATAAGCCTGACCCAACAAGAATGTCCTTTCCCTGAACTTTTCCTCTTGTTTTCAGTAAAAATT
>NW_022957183.1:0-220 GCF_012274545.1 Fukomys damarensis | reverse complement strand
TTTGACCTCTGCACCATTTTCAGGGTTCCCAAGCACCAGGAAGGTTTCCCGGACCTCTGGGGCTGAATACTGATGATAAAGCAAGCCAGGAAGCACTACAGGGAAATCCTCAGGCTGTGAGGAGAGGTGTTTCTGCCTTCCTATCTAGTGGCCACTGCTTACAACTGTGACCTAAGGAGCAGGTGAAAACACCTGCCACCACGCCCTCGGCAGTTACCAG
>NW_022957182.1:0-228 GCF_012274545.1 Fukomys damarensis | reverse complement strand
GTGATCATCCTGCTTCAGCCTCCCATAGTGCTGAGATTGTAGGGTGATACTTTCTTTTTAGAGGTGATAAAACTGAAGTTTGGGAAACTTGTAACTTCCAGACCTGTGTTCTCCCACCCCGTCACATTACCACACCAATATACTTTCTCCTAGTTTAGACTTGCGTAGTGTGGCAGATGCTATTTCTTTGTGTGAGTGAATTTGGTTCTTTGTTTTGAGGGTTTTTTT
>NW_022957181.1:0-303 GCF_012274545.1 Fukomys damarensis | reverse complement strand
GATAGTCTGAGGGATGAGGATGCGGAAAGTAGGTTGCATGACAGCTCAGCTTTGCTGTTGGAAATGGAAAGCCAATAATCTCTGAAACAGGGCGCAGGGTGGGTCGGGCCAGCCAAGGACTCTGTGAAGGCTCCTCTGCACATTCCGGAGACCCGTGGGTACCGCCAATGTAGGTGCCCACGGCCAGGTCTTAGCCTGGAGACTGGGTGGACGGCCGGCAGGGTCCGCTGGCTGAGCCATTCTCGCCACCCCAGCTCGCACAGGCGGCAAATTCCCCCCGGACCCGCCGGCGACACGGTGCAG
>NW_022957180.1:0-373 GCF_012274545.1 Fukomys damarensis | reverse complement strand
CGAGGAGGACGGGGCCAGGACCACTGACTGGGTGGGCACAGTCATGCAAGCAAGGAGCATTTCCGCGAGGGAGAGGAAAGCCTGGAGCCGCGGCTCCCACTGGTGCTGGAGATGTGTGTCTTAGCGGCTGCGGTGGGACGCCCTCAGCTGTGCTTGTGAGGATATCCGAACTCCCGACCCGCAGGTAACTCACCTGGTGACCCACCTGAGGCCTCTAGACCTTGCCCATCCTCTTCTGTAAAGTGGAACTCGGAGGGGTCGGAAGGTAGGGGCAGGGTGTCTGGCCCGGCCGAGCTAACCCTCCTCTCAGGCCGTAAGAGACGACTCAGAAATCTTCCTTCACCTCCCCTGTGCTAAGGTCCAAGAGATTGTG
>NW_022957179.1:0-232 GCF_012274545.1 Fukomys damarensis | reverse complement strand
CTTATGCCTGTGATGGAATTAAATCATCCTAAAGCCTTCAAACACTTGAATTCTGCCTCTGGTCACTTCTCACTACCCAGGGGCGGTCGGGGGGCAGGTGATGTCTGCCGGCAGCCTGGACTGCAGTGAGCTGGTTACACCTCAGGCAGGTCAGTTCTTGTAGGCAGACACACAGACCTCTTGTCAGATTAGTGGTGTAGATTCGAGTGGGAATGTTCCCATTTTGAATCCC
>NW_022957178.1:0-226 GCF_012274545.1 Fukomys damarensis | reverse complement strand
TCTCGGCCAGTGCCTCCAGCCCTCATGAAGAACCCCTTTTGCCGCACGCAGTGGAGTGGCCCTACTCCAGGAGGGGCTCAGCCTCCTCAGCACTTCGGGGCACTGAGGTCTCTGCAGAGCAAGGAAGCGCAAGTAACCAACATCACACTGTGAGGGAACACAGCAAGGAGAAGTGGACAGACATCGGTTTCTTTCCTTAGACATTTCTCAAGCAGGAGAAATATAG
>NW_022957177.1:0-609 GCF_012274545.1 Fukomys damarensis | reverse complement strand
GGGGGTAATAATCATCTTGATGGCAGAAAAAAAAGGAGCTGTGGTACCACTAATGTGTATCACCAAACGGCTATTTATTTTAACTCACTGAATCTGCACAACATCTCGGGGTGGAGGAATTTTGGCATCTTCATATCTGTGCAGAAGCGAGTCATTTGCTTCAGATCACCTGGCTAGGACAAGCTAAGGAGAGAAGTCAAGGTGGGGTCTTAGTCACCCTACGAGTGATTTTACTTTCTGCTCTCTACCCTTCTACTCCTGCGCAGTGTTCGCTCACATTCATCCCCTACATACGTGACGCACATGTGTCACTGGACCCAGGATCTAAGCTGGTTCCTCTAGGGAACAAGGCAAACAGGAAAGGGTTCTAGCTGATGAGGAAATCGCACTCTAAAAGGAGGTCTGACTCCAGAAGTTTTACTAGACAGCAGCAGAGTGACCCAAAGAAGAAATAGTTAGCTCTGCTCTGCTGAGTATCAGGAGGAGATGCCAGCAAAACAGTAATGGAATTCTTTCATCTGTCAGGTGCTGGTGTTGGGACCTTGGGCTTCTTCAACACAGGGACTGTGCCCTTCTAATCCTTCTACCCCCAGCATTCAGCATGATGCC
>NW_022957176.1:0-205 GCF_012274545.1 Fukomys damarensis | reverse complement strand
AGTGGTTACCTTTTCTTTCTGCTTCCCTCTCTGGATTTTTGTTGAGTTTTGTTTGCCTTTCTATATTGTCAAGAGTAGGAAGGACATTGCTGTTCTGTCCCACTAACCTCCCCATTTGTTTTTGTCCTGGTTCTGAATTAACAGTGCTCAATATGTTCTGCCAGTACTTTTGTCATTTCCACAGTTCCTCTTGTCAGTGCTTGGT
>NW_022957175.1:0-212 GCF_012274545.1 Fukomys damarensis | reverse complement strand
AAATCCTCCTCCCAATACTTTGCTGTTTTAATCACTATACCTTTGTAATATACTGAAGTCTGGGATCCCGATGCCCCCTGCCTTGCCATTGTTACCCAGAATTGCATTTGTTATTTTATATCTCTTCTGGTTTCATGTGACTTTTTTTTCTTTAAGGTTATTGGCACTTTTCAGGTGTATAGTATAGTTACACTCATCATTGAGATGTTGTA
>NW_022957174.1:0-246 GCF_012274545.1 Fukomys damarensis | reverse complement strand
GAGAGTGCTTTGTCTGCAGAAACAGTATTGATTATTGTACTTTGAACTTTTTGGTCATGAATTTGGTATGGTCTGATATGGTCTGGTTCAGAAATTTTGCATTTTTTGTTGAATTGTTAGTTTTTTACATTGAGGATTATTTCTGTGTTTTGAAAACAAATTTATTTTGCAATATAAGTTTTGCAAGGAACAATCCCGTATTTGGCTTATTTTACTGATGTTAAAACATACCAGTCAGAGAGTACA
>NW_022957173.1:0-265 GCF_012274545.1 Fukomys damarensis | reverse complement strand
TTTTGCTATCTTCTAATTTTTCACTAATTGCAATTCATCTTAGATTAGTCTTCCTTGTGTCATTTACTCAGTATTGGATTCATTTTTCATATTCTCTTGATTTTTTATTGTTTGTTTCTGGGTCTTTTGTTGTTTTGTGTTTTGAGACACGGTCTCACTATGCAGTTCAGGTTGGTCTTAAACTTATCATGTAAGCCCAGGCTGACCTTGAACTTGCAGTAATCCTCCTGCCTCAGACTCCCAAATGTTGGAATTATAGTGTGTG
>NW_022957172.1:0-745 GCF_012274545.1 Fukomys damarensis | reverse complement strand
TTCTTCTTCATATTGTCCAACTGTACATCATTCTGTTGTATCTTTGAGATGCTATACAAAAAAGACACCTTGAAATAAAAGACAAATAATTTCATAAACAAACCACATTCTCTTTAGGGAATAGTACTATATTGAATATACTAAATTTCAAATCCCCAGATAATCCTGTGTACATTGTTCCAACCTAAGAGTAAAAAAGCTTATATTCTTAATATGTCAATAGTTAAGCTGTTTGCATCCTTTTTAGAAATGGCTTTCTAATAAAAGTAGCCATTATATTTTATTAATTGCTATGCATCAGCTACTTTATATATATATATAAAACTAATAATCCTTAAAACAACGCTAGATGGTAGATTATCTCTACTGTCCAGAGATCCTGTGTAGCTATTTTATGTTACTGTGGAGAATGAGTTTAGTCTGTGAGTTTAGTCTGTGAGTTTAGTACACCGAGAACCAACTGCTCAACCAACATTTGAGCTCAAGATGGTGTGTTCTTATATCTAGTGCTGGGATCTCACTCTTCTCCAGATTCAGCCATCTCTTTTTGTATCTTCAGGAAAGGCACATAGGAATAAAATGTATTTTCATTATCAACATTAGTCATAACAGTTTCGTTGAAGATTGGAAATTAGAGAATTTAACCACACAACAGCAACCAGTGTTGTCGTACTACTCATAGTGAGAGTATAATATTCCATCAGGCCTGAGACAGCTCTGTCCGGTTCTGCAGCTGCAGGAGTCA
>NW_022957171.1:0-2766 GCF_012274545.1 Fukomys damarensis | reverse complement strand
ATACCCCCTTGTCCCCATTTGTTTGCTTTCTGTCTCCATGGGGAAAACCCAGGACAGCAGAAGCTTAGTTGTTCTGCCCCAAGCTTCCTTCCTGACCACAACTGATGCCCAGTAATTTCCTAATTGAGTGAATGGAAATGCTCTTTAAGGAGAAAGTCTCCCTTATCTACTGCAAGAGGCTTCATTTGGGGAGTACATCTGTGTGTGAGCATGGGAGAATATTGTGGGTACCTCATTGCTGATGGCAGACTCTCTTGTTATCTCCAATCCTGGGGATGTAGCTATCCTAGAATACTCCATAGTGCCATTAATAGAGGTAAAGGAAAATGAGGAAGGTGAGACAGTGGCAAGTCTGAGGTTGCTTGTTCCTTCTGCACTTCTCTTGTTGCCTAAATTGGAGAAATTCAGGATGTGGCTGGAAGGAGCACCATGCTCAGCACCTATTAGGGTCTCCACATACATTCTGTGCTTCTCTCTGTGAATTAGGGGCCTGAAAAGTGGCAGGTCCAGAAATGATACAGAAGATGAAATATGAAAATGTTACATCTCCCAACCTGTTAGATGTCTGATATGCTGAGTTCATGTTCTCTAAAAATTGAAGACTGAATTCTAAGAACAAGGGCAGTTAAAAGTAGGAAAATATTTATTGAAAGGATAGCTCCTGAGAGGCAGGAGGGGACCTGAATAGATAGCCAGGGACTCCAATTTACTGGGAAGTTTTTTGTTTTTGTTTTGTTTTTTTTTGTACTGGGGATTTGAACGCAGGTCCTTGCCCTTGCAAGGCAGGCCACTGAACCGCTGAGCTAAATCCCTGGCCCTACAGAGAAATTTTATAGAGCAAAACACACATGGATACAATGTGGGTTACAGCTATGATTAACCAATAAGGTTACAGGTACAGTCACTTAGGTAGTAATTATCCAAAGGGGAAACAAGTCATATAACAAGAGTGCATGGAAAGAACAAAGCTTTTCCTAAGAAATGATAAGTCCAGATGGCTTGCACACCTATGAGGGTGACTAATGTCTGTCTAGCCTTCATTAATTCCAGTGTTTGTCTTTTGAAGAAGTATGCTGGCTTGGTCATTTCATCTTTATCATGAGGCCTGGTCTCTACCAGATGTATCTCTGGCCACAGTTGTGATGTGTTTAACCTTTGTTCTGACCCTTTCAAGGGTCTAGCCCTAGCTGACTGTCTGTAATATTTCTATCTAACTTAGCTATCTACAATAGAAGGACAGAGTTGTAAACAGCTTTAAGGTGAAGAAATAGTTCCTCTGAGCCCCTCACAGCACCTCATCTGCTCTTGCCATCTCCTGCTCTCGCCATGCCTTGGAAGCTTTTTTGGAGCAGGTCTGGGTCCCCTCCTAGCAGGATCCCCATTGCCATGCTGACCTGGCCATGACTGGTTGCTCTGTCAGCTGCTTGATGAGGTGGACAATCTCAGAGAGCAAGGGAGGCAGTGCAGAGGTGGAAATGTGAGGTCAGATGCCATCTGGAAGGGGGACACCAAGTGGGCCCTGGACATAGAAAGGGGATAGACTGCTCATTCCCCCAAAATCAACTCCTTCCTCCTTAGCCTCAAGGACCTGAGGTTATTTTAGTTGAGAGGGTTTTTATTACTATATTAATTTCACTGTTTGTGTTGGATTATTTAGTTTTTATGTCTTTTGGTTCAGTTTTGGTCATTCAAATGTATCTAGAAATCTATCCATTTCTTTTTAATTCTCTAATTTATTGGAGTACACACTTGCAAAGTAGTCGCTAGTAATCTTCTGAAAGTCAGTGGTGTCCATTATGATTTTACTTGTTCATTTCTAATTGCCTTCTTGTGGGTCTTTTCTTTTCTTTTTGTGGTAAGATTGAATAAGGATTTTTCTATTTGGTTTGTTCATTCAAAAATCAGCTGTTCATTTCACTGATTCTTTGTATTTTTTAGTCTCAATTTTGTAACTTCTCTTGTGATTTTTATAATTTCTTTCCTTGTACCAGGTTTGGATTGGATTGTTCTTTTCTTCTAGAACCTTGAGATACAACATTGGGTTATTTAATTTTGCTCAGTTTATTTTTCCAAGATGGGTATTCACAGCTATCAACTTCCCTCTGAGGGCTGCTTTCGTTATGTCCCATAGCTCCTGACATATTGTAATGGTGTTAGTTTTTGGCTCTAGGAACTAATTTTTTCCTTGATTTCTTTGGGACCATCAATTATTCAAGTGTATATTGTATAATTTCCGTGTGTTTGCATAATTTCTGTGGTTTCTTTTGCCACTGATTTCTAGTTTCATTACCCTGTGCTCTGTTAACATGTATTAGATAATTCTGATTCTTTTGCAAATTACTAAAACATGCTTTATGGACTAGTATGTGGTCTCTTTTGGAGAAAGTTCCATGTGCTACTGAGAAGAATGGGTATTTCATTGTTAGGTGGAATATTCCGCAGATATCTATTAAGTCCGTTGGTTCAAAGATTTAGTTCAATTCATTTCTTTGTTGATTTTTTTGCCTATTTGATGTGTCAGTTATGATAGCGGAGTATGAAAGTCTCCCGTTTAGGGGAAGTCCCCCCTAAAATTATGTAGGCATTTATCTGATCTTGTATGTCTAATAGTGTTTATGAAGTTGGGTGCACCCATGTGCGGTACATATATGTTATAATTGTTATCTCTTCCTGTTGCATTGTTGCCTTAACTGTATGTAGTTCTGATCTTCTTTGCCTCTTCTGATTAGTTTTTTTGGGTTTTTTGTTTTGTTTTGTTTGGGGGGG
>NW_022957170.1:0-2329 GCF_012274545.1 Fukomys damarensis | reverse complement strand
CAAAAAAAAAAAAAAAAAACAGAAAAAGCTGTCCTTATCCCTTATTTAGTCACTTTTATATCAGTATAAATTCATGGGTATTACTCTGTTCTATAAGTTAAAAGTCTTCATTGCCATTTTTATTTTGTTACATACTGTCCCAGACTTGGTCCTTGGGGGCTATTTCAAGCTGGCTTTCATGTTTTTTGAGCATTTTCTGAGTATTTCTTTACTTTCTGGAACTACAAAATATGCCAGGCTCATCTGGCACTTTCCATGGCTAAAGATTGCAGTCTTTTTAAGAGATTATTTCAGCCAGGTCCCTCCATAACTTCCTGTAGAGTAAAGTCCTTATTCTGTGGTCTCAAGATATTTTTTGCTACTCAAATCTAAATACCTGGTACTCTCCCTTACTCACTTGCATTCCAATAACACAAGCATTCAAGTGGCTCCTAGGACTCACCCAGCAATATCAGTCTAGGGCTTTGTCATGGTGGCCTCTTTGTCATCCTGTACCTCTTCTTCACATTACCTCACAGGAAGGCTTCCAGGACCTTCTTTCCTAAAAAGTCTTGTCCTCAGGGCCCTAGGCATCCATCTGCCCACCCATCTCTTCTCTGCATTTGTGTAATCTCTACTGTGTTTGCTTTGAAATGTACAGGGGGCCAACATTTTATGTTTGACTTTTTAAAACAGGGATTAAATAAATTTGAAAGCAACAGTGGTATACACAGACCAATGAAGGAAAGGAAACTAGGTGTTCTGATCTGATAAACAATATTACCAACTGGAAAAGGATCTCCCCCACAATGAATAACCCTAGGCAAAGTTCCAAACAAAACAAAGTACATTCTTTTTCAATTTACACAATAGCTGCACCCCTGGAAAATTTAGTGTTTACTGAAATCAGGCAAAAAAAATACTTCATGTTTACTCAGTAAAGAGAACTCGGTTTCAGGATTGAATAATTATAAACAGGTTTTTCACCTATGGGAATACTAGGCAGGGCATGTGAGAGTCCCATGCAATGGACAACTATTCCTCATCAAGCCAGACTTCCTGGGCTGGGTGGGATGTTTAGCACCCCTAACCTCACCCTGTCTTGGCCAGCAGCATCTCCCAATCACTGTGGCAATCCAATGGGTCTCCCTTTGATTTAGAGAGGTCTAAAACATTCCAATTTCTAAGACACTGTCAGGCTAGTAAGGGACAGTTCTTTCTAAGAAGCCATGAAGGAAGACTGAGACCCACTGACAAGATAAGTGGAAGGATGAGAGGACAGGGCCGTCTCTGCAGTATCACTCACCTCACCAGCAACAGCTGCCATGACACTAGAGGCTGGCAATTGCTGAAGGGAGGACATGCCCAGGCAGCAGGAAACACAGCAGCCCAAGTGAGTCTTGTTTCCTGATCCCTTCTTCCTCTGATGCTCAGGAGGCCTGTGCTTGGGATTAGCATCACAGAGGCACACAGCACTCTCACGGCCACTCCAGAGCCTCCAGCACCCACCGGGGCCCAACAGGCACAGCACTTTGCCATGTCTGTAGAAGCAACAAACTTTTATGTGCTTTATCAAGGAAGAAAGGGGACAAAACAAACCCACGGCAAACCTGCTCCCTGAGTTGTTCCTGAAGGCCCTTCTGGGAATCCTGAGCCCCAACCTTGTGGCAATGGCTGGTCATGGGGAAGAAACAGATCCCCCATACCTGTGTCGCTAGAGGAATGCAGCGGGGGTTGGGGGGGCACAGAAGAACAGAAATGAACTCTGCCTGAGCAGCTGAGGCCAAGGCACAGTGTGAGCAGAGTGAGAATTAGCCTAGGTGAGGATGAGGATTGTTTCAAACAGGATTGTTCTCATGTTTGTGCAGTGCAAGGTTCTCTACATTCATTACCTTCCAATGCAGCAACCAGGAGGCATTAATAGCCCTATGTATGGCTAGAGAACCTGAGGCTCAGAGAGGCCATGCAACTTGTCCCAGTTATCGCTCAGCCTGTAAGTGGCATGCAAGTCCCCCAGTGTCACACCCTTGCGACAGGCTGCTACCTCACAGTGGTTTGGTGGCTCAAAGTGTATCTGTGTGGTGACTTGGGAGGCAGGATGTGAAAGGAGTTTCCTTGACAAGGACAGGAATCGACCCACCCTTGACAGAGTTCAGGGCACTGGGAGCACTAAGGAGTGAAACCTTGGTTCACAGTGGGGACATCACCTGTGTGTTCCCTGCTCTTCTATCACTTTCTGACTGTGCCTCTGCTCTCCCTGGACACTCTGGTTCCCAGCCTTGGCCCAGTGTTTGATCTCTCTGTGTAGCAATTAGGCTCCCCCTGCAGGAGACAGGCAGCATACTCAAGG
>NW_022957169.1:0-214 GCF_012274545.1 Fukomys damarensis | reverse complement strand
GAGTACTGCTTCATAAAGTATAGTAAAGTCTACCCAAGATATCGGACTTTACCAAAACCAGGATGGCGTAAAGGTCTGCAAGAGGGCCTGAGGAAGGGCACTTTGTCTAGAGGGAAGGAAAACCCAGGAAGACGAGGAACAGTCCCATGATATGCCATTCACACCATCTTTGCAGTGTAAGCACCAGAAACTGACGGGAGAGAAGTGGTCCCAG
>NW_022957168.1:0-202 GCF_012274545.1 Fukomys damarensis | reverse complement strand
TCAAAGGATAAAATAAAGGAGAGATGATAGGAACCAGGGAGGTAGACTCTTTGGAGATAGGAAGGTTGGAGGGGAAGGTAGGGGAGAACAGGCATGGAAGAAGATCGGACTGTGATGCATACCTACGTACCAACTCCTGTTCCAAAATGTAGTGATTACGTATCACGAATACACACCAGGTGAAAACCCAGCGAGTTTCTTT
>NW_022957167.1:0-237 GCF_012274545.1 Fukomys damarensis | reverse complement strand
ATTTTGCTTCCTTATGATTTAAAACTTAACTTGTTTATCCATTTTTAATTCAAAGAAAGTTTACCAACAGAACCTCAACAGAAGTTACTATACAAAGAGTTTAGAGTTCCCAGCATGTGCCAGTGGAAATAAGGAAGAAATGTATTTAAACTCTGGGATGGAAACATACTGAAGTTATGCAATGTTATAATATGCTATAAAGGGATTTATAATATAAATCTTTCTGACTAATAGAAA
>NW_022957166.1:0-709 GCF_012274545.1 Fukomys damarensis | reverse complement strand
ACTGTTTCATTGAACCATTTCTTTATCAGCAGAGCAAATGCTTTTCCTTTGCATTTTTGTGGAATTTTGATAATACATATTAAATTGCTTTTTAAAAATTATGTCTTTGTCCTATCTTTCCTGCCAGACTTTGGAAACTTGGGGAAGAGCAGTGCCTGTATTCCCCATGTGTTTTATTTTTTAACATGTTAGCACAAAACTAGGTACAAGGTCTGTACTTAATGGTTATATAATCAAGCCACTCCAGATACAGTGTAAGGATACATATATCCTACAGCAGTAGTTCATATGTGCTGTTCTTGAAACAGGCATTCTTATTTTTATTTCTTTAAAGGGGGAAAACCTGGCCAAATTCCTGCATGAAATATGTGGCAGGAATCCTGGAATCTGAATTCAGGCAGGAAAGGCCCCTGAATCTGAACCTCATTCAGTATTTTCAGTTCACAAATCAGCTCCTCCTGACTTTTCCCTGATAAGGTGTACTGTCCATCTCACTTCAAATTTTAACCAACTAAAGCTTTTAGAAACTTCATAAATGTTCTTGGACACAAAGTGAAGTTTGTCTGGAATAATTTGCAATTGTATTTAACAAATGACTCATGTACTGAGGACAGGGATCCTCATGTTTTTTCTGTGAAAGAATGAATATGATTTACTTAAGAAGCACTGGAGCTTTTATTTACCTTTCTAACAAAACAGTAATGTGCTG
>NW_022957165.1:0-10202 GCF_012274545.1 Fukomys damarensis | reverse complement strand
TTTTTCTTCCTTCCTTCCCTCTATATTTATGAGATAAAGTCTTGCTAAGTAATTCCTGCTGTCCTTGAACTCACTATGTAGCACAGGCTCTACTCAAACTCACAGCAGTCCTCCTGCCTCAGCCTCCGGAGTGCTGGGATTACAGGTGTGCCCACTACTCCTGGCCATCACTCCCTATACTATACAGTTTTAAAGCAACCACCATTTAAGGTTTTCAGGAGCCCTGCTGGAAACCACACTGAGCAAATATTATTGATCTGGGTCATGAATTCAGTGATTGATTAAGATTATGAGTCACTCCAGGACCTAAGTGTGAATTGGTAACTAACCTTTCTGCTGGTGTTTGGAGATAGATTTCCCTAGGCCAAAGGTCACAAGTGAGGTCTCACTGAGTGATGACCTTGTGGCATCTCTAATAGCAAGGAAACACGGCAAATGAGAAATTATGAATCTGTGCAACCACTCTCCAAGATTAAATGTTAGTGAAGGGAATGCAGGTGACTCATTAGCTGTTACCTGCAAGACAGCGTGGGTGCCTGGTGAACTGTGACCTGTCCTTCATACACATATGCATAGTTACCCCCTTTGACAGTCTGGCTCATTAAGTGCATTAGTTCTCCTATTCCTTCCATCGGACTTCACACCCCCTTGTGGTGTTACAGAATCACACATACTGCCTAACCCTGGGCTCTTAGTCTCAGCCAAGACAGAGCTAAGATCAGGTGGTCTTTAGCCAGGAGAGAGCTAAAGAGCAGTTCTCAGCACCCCAAGTAATAAACTGTCCTTCTCTATTCTCTACTCCTTCTTTGCATATTATTCTTTTATCCCCTGCTGTCCCCTCATCAGGCATCCCCAGGAACTGGTCAGGCTACCAAACTCACAAGCTTCAAAATGACTCACAGCCAGTTGGAAAAGAGAGAAATTAGCTTGGAAGTATTGGTGCTAAGTGGAAAATGGCTTATAATGGTGCTTTGCTCCAAGCACTGTTTCTAAACTGCTTTGATGTCCTATTCTGCTTATGATTTTCATTTATTTTGCAGTTTTCAGAGTACTCATTTTTACTATGACTATACTTCCTCTAGAGACAAATCGCTGGCTTGACCCTTAAAATGCACGCATAGCCAAAGAAAGTAGCGCCTGAAACCTACTTAGCTAAAAAACACTTACCTACGGCAGGTTTAGAGTTGCAGATCACCACTTCTGGACACTAAGGAGTCTCATGGTGCTTAAGAACCTGGACAGCCAGGCTTCCTCTCCCCTGAACCCCCTTCTGAACATCAGGAAATGGAACCAGCAGCATCTGCTGGGCAAACAAAGGAAATTACAATTGTAAGTGTTATCTGAGCACCTAAGAAAGACATGAAGGAGTCAGAATTTCCTGCTTAGAGAAAGATTTGCAAAGGGATCTCCCCACCACACATAACGATGCTGTCAGAACACTTTCACAGCAGCTTTCCAACAACACCGCCATGGCACTCTTCATCACCTTCGCCTTCCCTTCTCTGTTCTAGTTTTGCTGCGAGACAGAGGTCATATACATACTATGTATAACTGACTTCTACGTTAAATATCACGGGATGGTAGCTAGAGGACAGACCTGGAAGCTGTGCCCTGATTTAATAATTACTTATTTTTGCTGATCTGCATTGAGGTACTCCACGTAGTAGTAGTAGCCCAGTTTATCAAGAAGAGCAGCTCTTTGTGGTTTTAAATTCTAATCCTTTCACTTTTTAGCCTTGTGATTTGGGGGAAAGTATGGAATCTGTCTGTGCATCGGAATCCCCACTTATAAAATGAGGATAATAACCCGATTCTTAGAGTCACTGTGAGGATTAAGGGTGAATATGTACCTTGTGACTTTACTCGTGGGAATGTAAACTGTCACAAACTGTTTGGAACACAGAGGTTTTTCAAAAAGTTAAACACAGAGTTAGCCTAAGACACAAGAAGTGCGTATATCAAAGATAAGTGAAAATATAAATCTACACAAACCCCTTTATGAGGATATGCAGAGCAACCTATTCCTAACAGCTCACACATGGAGCTGACCTGAATGGCCATCACCTGATGAAAGGATAGACTTGTTACAGCCACATGAATGAATAGTATTCAGCCATAACAGGAAATAAGCACAGTGCTACCTTGGTATTCATCATAACTCTGTTCTGGGCAGCATGAAGAGCACCCAAAATGATAAAGGACAAACTTATTTTTGGCTGGGAAGCACAGCAACTTTGGCGGGAAACCACAAGCAGTATCCACAGAGTTCTAGCTTGCCTGCAAGTTCAGCACCAGCCACATGACCAGTTTCTGAACAAAACTGTTACATCGAGATGAGAGGAGTACCAAATGGGGCAATTTTCAAACAACTTGAGAATAAAGTTATGACTATATTGTGGTACAAAACGCATGAACCTTAAGAGTGTTATGCTCAGTAAAATAATGACTGAAGCCTATATATTTATATAAGGAATAAGAAAAAATATAAAGGAAAAAAATGGAACAAAGTCTTTGTAAATAGGGGAGAGTGGAGGGGGTGAAGGGAGGGCAGGGGTATGGGGAAAAAATGAGAACCAAGGTCTGTCATGTAAAGGTACAAGATCCCAATGATGAATGTAACTGCACTATATACTTAAAAGTACCAATGAACTCAATAAGAGAAAAAGTATGTATTTAATGATTCCACAGAAATGAAATATACATAATAAGCAAATCCTCATAGATGGAAAGCAGAGTGCTTGCCAGAAAATGGGAGAAGGGAAAAAGAGGTGAAATGGGTTTCCTTTTTGGTGTTGAAAATGCTGAGCACGTAGATGGTGGCAAACCCTACGAATATACTAAAACACTGAATTCATCCCTTCAAATGATGAATTTCCCAGTATGTTAACTACAACAGAAATATGAAAAAGGAAGGCCAGGTGATTGTGGATAAAAGTTAATAAGCAAAGTTCTTAGGTCAATCCTTTACACACAAAAATGCTACACAACTGTAAATTATGACTCATAGTTATGATCATTAGAAGACGCGCATGTGTGCCCTGTTTAAAGTAGGGCGTGCTTTCAGAAGCAACACTACTCCCCGCACACTTGGTTCGGTATAAAATCTTTCAACTTATTCGGGCTGAATTCCTCAAAAGCCCTGGCTTCAGTTGCCTCCTTCACATTCCCTTTCCATCTCACCTAAAAATGCCCACAACTCTTCTTAGCACTGAGACTAAGAGGAAATGCTCAACATTTGCAGGAACATTCAGCTATAGCCTAATCTACCACTTCCAAAAAGACCTAGCAATAGGGGTGGGCAGGCATCTTTATCTGATACCATCCATAGCCAGTGCACTGACCTCGTTTTTGACTCTCTCTGCTGTACGCGTCTTCGTATTTCGCCTTCCTAATTCCTTGACAGTATCAAGGACTACATGGAAACTCAGAAATATCTGAACTGTTATTTTCATCAATCGGCTAGAAATCACAAAAATCAAGTCACACTCAAATCCATAAGCACTGCTTAGATCCAGTTCCACACAGCGGGCGAAGTTAGAAAAAAATAATGCGGAAGTGTAGGGGCAAAAGGCCCAGGGTGAAAATCATTTCCTCGGTAGGGAAAGTTCCCGAGACGCGAGGGACCCACGGGTGTGGGCGTCGCTCAGAGGATGAGACAAGGGAACCCCCACCCCCGCCACAGAGGTATTGAGGACCCCGTGAGCTTAGGCCTCACCTCAGCCTTCACTCCCTGCACCAGGTCGGTGGACTTTATCAGGAGGCCTCACCCTAGTTCTCGCTAGACTTCTTCCGGAACAGGTGGGAGCCCCGAGACACAATATCAAGAACAGGGGATAGACTGCTGGGGAGACACCGAGCCGACTCTAAGCCAGAGCTCTGTGAGAAGGGATCAGAGTGACCAGGTGTCTCAAAGCCAGAACACCTCCTCCACTTCCTGTTTATGGGCTGGGGGGGATGGTGGCTGCTGAGGGACTAAAGTGTTCATGGTCCTTTACCACCTCTGGGGAACTTCCTATCCCTAACTTTCCTATTCTGCTAGTTCCTGCCTTTATTCCAGAGGACAGAATTCATTACACACCATGAGCATGTGTTTTGCTAAATGCTATGTCTTCTCCAGGTGCTTCTGTTATTGCGTGGTGGATCCAGCAGAGGGACTCTGGGCTCTCTTTTCCAAGGAGCAAAGAATTGCAAAATACACACCCAACTATCCATGTTAAGCAGCTCCTTTTATTGAAGATCACAGGAAGATGTGCTCAGTGCCAGCAGAAACACAAAGGGTGGCGTGAACAGAGAAGTGGCATTCCCGCACCAGTGAAATAAAAGTCACGGCATAGCCCACAGATCAAACAGGCTTTATGAGTTTTAAAGGACGTGCACCCCAGCCTGGGTGCCTCTTTTTGGTTCTCAAGGTAAACGTGACAGCTTGCTGAGTCATCTCAAGGGCTTTCTAGTGCTCAGGATTTTCTCAGAGCTCATTCTTATTTCATTATATGTAATTAATTATTGGTGAACTTTCCAGAAGGATCCAGTGGGGAAAAGGGGATGAAAGGTCAGGCCAGGAGAGCTAACTCGTGTACTCAGGCCCAGGCTTCAGGGATCTCCTAGGTCTCTGTTATTTTTTATCTCTCTTAAAGGAAGGAGGCTTGGTCTTGGGTACTCCGTGGATGGAGGGTAGTATTTTCCCAATCTCTATTTTAGTACTTACGTTACTTTATGTTGTAACCCTAGCTGAAAGTTCTCAAGGTTTTTGTCACACATGAAATATTCTTTATCATGCTTTGCAGCAACCCTACTAGACTCCACTGAATACTATAAAAGAGAGTGAATCCACCCAAGACAGAGGCCCAGCTTCTTCTGTGTTCCTAGTACCATAGGCCAAAGCAATGCTTGAATATAATTTACTGAATGGAGAGATCAGTGAGCAGAGAAAGTTGGGACTTTCTGCTGGACTACTGAGCTGACATACATTGTGTGATGGAATCTAGATCAAAAATGTTTGGGTGAGATCACGGAGCTGAGTCCAATCAGACTCAGGTAACAAGAATAATACAAGATCTTCTCTTAGTTCTAAGTGTGCAGGCACAGAAAAGATTGCACATGTTTTCATAACACATGAAGAAAAGTTTGTTGGGACTTACAAAGATAGTAACGACCCTAGATAATACCAGAAAGAATCTGAAGAGTGGGTGACAAGCATCCCATTTGTGTCATTGTCCTGATCACATCTCTCCTGGTATGCATCTCTCTGACCTCCTTCATTGTCTATGGCCACACCACCCTGAGTATGCCCCATCTTATCTAAAAACCTTCACAGGGCTTGGGGACTACATAGAAGCTGGAATGTTTGGAGGCTCCTAGGAAATCAGAGGAAGTCAAACAACATCAAAGAGAGAAGGGCTGCTGCCAGACAATTCTACCTGGGAATTATCTCGATTTTAAAGAGTGTTGAGTAGACATATTAGATTTGTTCAATATCACCTCAAAGAGTTGTACCAGAATCACCTTTTCACTTCATAGAAAGAATGAATTCTCCAGGTTCAAAGATGCCCACAGAATGTGCATGTAATGGGCTGTTGTGGACTGAGCAAAATTCTGGTTGTTGGAGTAATTCCAGCAGACACTGATGAGGCACCAATGTCGCTAAGAGGCCCTGCAGATCTGCGCCATGCACATCCTCTTCAGCAGGTCTGCTCTAGAGCCTGACTTGCTCTGCCTATTTTTATTTTTATTTTTTGAAACAGGTTCTCAGTATGTAGTAGAGGCGGGCCTTCAACTCAATATGTAGCCTAGCCTGGCCTCAAATTCGTGGTGATCCTCCTGTTTCCACCTCCTGAGTACTAGGGTTACAGGTGTGCGCCACCACACCCAGCTCTTCCTCTGAATTTCAAACACCTTCCCAGATAGTGTTGAGGCATTGGCCCGTAGATCCTCTTCCTGAAGACCCTTGACTGTAAGAAGTAGATGCAAACCTTGCACACTAACTCTATTCTCTTGTCCTTCCAAGTGACCCTGTTACAACCAGAAAGAACTAGAGATAATTGGGGAGCTTGGCGAGGAGACCCAAATCGCCATGAATTCCATGTAGTGACTCCCACTGCAGAGAAAAGGGAATTAGAGTTGGAGTCACTGTTTGTAATGAAAACTATACCAAGGTCACTGCACACGTTCCTGAAATGGACTACACATTTGTCTACCTAGAGACTAACATTTGCACAATCTTGCTCACCCTTTTTGCTCTGTACCTGTCTGCAGAGAGATTAGAGAGATACGTTAAACTTTCCCACCCATCTAAACAAATGGGAATTTTATGTGCATATCCTCTCAGCCTCGGCAGTTTGTGTCCCTTTGAAGTGGGTGACATGGCCCTTTTTCTTGTGCTTGCAACATCCCAACGAGACTCTGTAGGGCCTTGGGCACAGGTTGGGAACTGAAACCTGTCAACTGCCCCCTTCCCAAGTTCAGCGGATGTCATATTGTCTTCCCTCCTCCTTTGTTGTAGAACCACTGATTCTTACCTAGGCATCGGACTGCACAGTGGGGAAACGACCCTATTTCTTAGATTCCTTCCATCATGCTCCTGATCCCTCTTTAAAACACTGAAAATAATGGGAAAAGATCTTCGCCCGAGAATAACACAATGACATGACTTTTGTGTTGCAGCATTGTAATGGGAAGGGTGTGCAGTGGTACATGGAGCGGGGCGATGCTCTCTCACCTCCTCATCTATGGTATTAGCAGCTGCCTAGAGGTGGAAGCTGCTGCTGTGGGCTGTGAGGTTCCTGGACACCCTCATTCATTAAACATCCCCACGTCTGCTGGGGGTGGCAGTGTCCGCAGGATGAGGAGTTAGAGGGCGATCACTCTTCACTGTAGGCAGTGGGGCCATGGTAGTCCTTCTGATCATTGGTGGTTTGCGCTGATGAAACAAACACCAAGATAGAAATGGATTTGTAAATACTTGACATGTGAAAAACAGACAGTAAGAACTTAAACTCAGTGCCACTTTTATTCTTTCATTAACTTATCACCAACCTAGATGGTGTACTTTTATGAATGTGTGATAGGTACCTAACAAACATCAAGCCTTTTATTTCCTGAAAAACAAAATTGATTATTCTCTTCAGAATCTTGCTTTGCTTTCACTCTTTTTGGGGGGAAGTAGAACTGGACAAAAATAATGCATTTTGTGAGGATGCAGGATCTCAAACTGTGAGGTTTATGGACCCGAGATTGAGGAGCAGTGGAACCTGCCAGAGGCATCTCTTCTCCCTAGGCAATGGGACAATTCCAAAGGTGGCATTGGAAAGCTGAGTAGAGATTTTCAGAGACTCACAGAACCAGGGGACAGAAGCTCACTTTTAAGAGCTACCAAAGGGAAGGAGCTGGGTAAATAATCAGCCTTCAGCAACAACCCCAAGAGCCTCAACTTGGGAATAAAGGGGCAACGTGAGGGACGCGCTCTGATCCTCTCAGTCCTGAGAGACGAAGGGAACTTGGGACACCGTGCCCATAGCACTCAGAACCAGAGGAACAAACATGAACCCTCTCCGCTGGAGACCGTTTCATCCAGAATGTCCAGTTGCCTCTGCAACTTCCCTGCTCTGTGTTCCCCATTCAATCAGAAATAAGCAGACCCCACAAAAGTACAAAGGATGGGGGGTTAGTAAGACTGAAATGAAAGGCAAAAGAAAAAAGGGTAGATAATAGGAGCAGACCCTCAGGAGATCCCAAAGGAAGAGTCCTTAGTCACTGACCTTAAAATAACTATAACTAAATAACGGACCAAAATGCTCAAGCGATTAAAAACTATGACAGTAACTTGTGGTACAAAATGGAAATTTAGAACGGAATATGATAAAAAAAATGAAGAATTCATTGGATTGGTTTAACATCATATTGAACTCAACAGAACACACAGTTAGTGAACTGATGCTGGGGTGGTAGCTCAGTCGCACCTTGCCAACTTCACCAGCCCAGGTCCTGAGTTCGATCCCCGATACAAACTGATATTAGTGAACTGAAAGTTAGGTGAGAAGAAATTCTTCAGACTGAAGCACAATGAGAAGAAGGATGGGAAGTACAGGGAAGAGTACAGGACACACACAGAAATGAATGCACGGATATAATGTGTGCTTGGAATTTAAGGAGCCTTGAGAAGGCTTAGGATCAAAATGCTATTTGACCAGATGATGGATAGTAAATTTCCAAAAAGGAGGAAAGATGCTATTCCACAGATTCAAGCAGCACTGTGAATCTCAAGTAAAGAAATAGAAACAATGGACTACACTAAAACTACTGAAAACAATAATTGTTTTTAAAAAGGTTTATCGATTTTTTTTTTTTTTTTTTGGTTCATGTGGATTTAAATGAGTGGGGTTTTTTCACAAAAATTTTCCTGATATTGTTGGTCCAAATCATGTAATTGTAGTTGTGAGGCCTGTGGGTTAATAATTATGTTCAATGCTTTTGAGAAATTTTACTGTGACCATTTGAGATATATTCACAAGTATTAGTTCTCCCAAGAAATAGTAACGTTCATGAATGGGGATTTTGATGCCTTAACAATGATTGATTTTTTGTTGTTATTGTTGTTGTTTTTGGGGGTACGGGGGAATTGAACTCCGGTCCTTGGGCATGCAAGGCAGGTGGCGACACCACTGAGGTAAATCCTTCGCTCTGATTTAGTTTTATTTAAAGGAAGATATAGCTGGACAGGGAGGTGCCAGACTGCAATCCCTGCTACTAGGAAAGCAGGAGGTTTGCAAATTTAAGCCCGGCCCAGGCAACTTAGTGAGATCTTGTCTCAAAATAAAAATAAAGATAAAAATGAAAACAAAATAAAAAATAAAGGGTTGTATAGATGTACTGAGGACTAGAAGCTCCTGGGTTCAGCCCACAATGCTACTAAAACATTTAAACCTTGATAAATAAATATGATAAAATAAAATTTAAAAAAAGAAGAGTAGCCAGCATCTGAAAACACACGAACCACAGTTGCATATTCCCTAGAACCCTTCACTCTCCTGTGCTCTCATTTCTCAGCCCAGCACTGATAATGTTGGGAAAACAGAGAATGAAGACTTACACAGTTATTCAAGAGCTCATACCACCTCGGATACTCCTGCAGGGAAGAGACAGAGAGAGAGATGAAGAGCAGTTTCATGACACCTGATCATTAGCAAAATTTAAGTCTCACTCTGTACTGCAAGTTTCCAAAGAAGGTAACACAACACTTTTAAGAAGAAATTGCAAACATTGCTCTGAGCGGTGTGATGAGAAAGAAGCTTCTTGTCCTGAACTCGGCAGCGAGAGTGGAGAGGGGAGTCGTGGTGGCTGAGAACAGTGACACAGCACAGGGTCCCCAGACACCAGCTCGGGAACAGAGAGCCTGGAACCTTGGAACGTGTCGCCTCATCTCTGCCCCATAAAGTTCTCCAACATCCTCTAATAGACTTTAATGCTTGTCCATTTCAGGAGGAATTTTGGTACAGATGATCCCATAGGCCCAGGAAGTGGCACTGGCCTGGTCAGTGCCGGTGCAGTTCCCCGGTGGCTTCTGACTAGTTACTGAGATGACTTCTATTTATCGATTTTATTTTCGACACAAATATGTGTGTGTTATTTATGTGGTAGAGAATGATAATGGATGGCTATATTCAGTATGTGATGACCAACTCAGTGTCACCTGCAATTCCAACCCCTTAAGCATTTATCATCTCCTTGCATGAGGAACCTTGAAATTGCTTAGCTTCTTCTTCTTCTTCTTCTTCTTCTTTTTTTTCTTTTTTTCTTGTAGTGGGGATAGCACTGTGGCCTTTGTGCTTACAAGGCAGGCAGCAAAATCTCAGTGTAGGTTGTCATTTTTGCTAATGCTTAGCTTCTGTTCCAGGCAGTTGGTTAAACTTGTAAGTGAAATGTCACGTCATGACGTGTGCCATCCCCTCACTGGTGAAAGACAGGAATTAACCAAGCCGTGCACTGAGAAGGTGTGGCTCACCACAGGAGCAGGGCCTCGGCCTGTGCTGGTGCCCTCCCCAGGCCTGGAGAGCTCTCTTTCTCCTGCTGCTTCCCACAGCTGCAGACGCTGCCAGCAAATTCCCAGGTGTGCCCGGCACACTACATCCTGTGCTTTTCCGTCAGAATTCTTTTTATATTTTATGGTACATATTTATGTATGTGTGTGTGCATTTTTCTGTTACAGG
>NW_022957164.1:0-251 GCF_012274545.1 Fukomys damarensis | reverse complement strand
GCCCTTCTGAGCTAGTGAATTGATGCTCGGGAGCTCACAGCCCACGATGGAGGTCACACACCAACTGTGTACATACTTTCAGAGGGACTGTCAAAAGCCAGTAAAATCAGCCATGTTAACGGTGACATACTGACCACAGTACTATGTGTTATGATAGTAGAGATAGTGCAACCTTTTCATCTAGTAGGAAAAAAAGCAAAGAAACCCTGAGCCTTGGGTACTATGTGGATGATAGGGCTCTAATCTTGTGG
>NW_022957163.1:0-204 GCF_012274545.1 Fukomys damarensis | reverse complement strand
GTGGGAGCTGCAGATGGGATAATTGTGGGTCTGGTGTTGGCGAAGCAGTGCTGGCCAGCACCTTCCAGGCTGGCCTCTGATAGTGGAGGAGGCTTTGCTTTCTCTTCCTGACCTATTCCCCACATGTAGTCTCCCTGCTGTTGTGTCTCAGCCAAGCCCTCCCCCAGACCTCCTTGCCCAGCCCATGCTGTCCTGGCCTCTGAG
>NW_022957162.1:0-200 GCF_012274545.1 Fukomys damarensis | reverse complement strand
AAGAAAAACCCAAAGCTAGAACAAGAGAGGAAATTATAAAGATCCGAGCAGAAATCAATGCAAATGAAACTAAGAAAACGATACAAAAAATAAATGGAACAAAGAGCTGGATTTTTGAAAGAATAAATAAAATCGAGAAACCCTTAGCTAATCTTATCAAAAAAAAGGAAAGAAAAGGCTCAGATCCATGCAATCAGGAA
>NW_022957161.1:0-279 GCF_012274545.1 Fukomys damarensis | reverse complement strand
TTGATTTCCTGCTTTTGCGTCTCAGCTGCCCTTCTTTGCATCCACCCTAACTAGTAAAAGTTCACACTATTAGTCTGCAGAGAAGTGGCTGTTGCACCCTGAGAAACAGAAAATGTGGGGCTGTCTGATCTCCTACTCTCCCTACCGAAACAGAGAAAGTGCTTCCAAATACCTCTCAGCAGGAGTGTTGTGGGAATCTTTCTCCTGTTTGTTCTCCTTAGGCAGAGGGAGAGGGGGCTTCCAAGTTGGCACCAGACCCACGGCTGACTCACTGCACAG
>NW_022957160.1:0-321 GCF_012274545.1 Fukomys damarensis | reverse complement strand
TTTTTCTGTAATTTTTAACTACAAGTTCATCAGAAAAGTTTAGAAAAACCAGAAAAAAAAAAAAAACTTTAGTGGCATCATGACTCACAAACTTGATTCTTTCCACGATTCTAGTTGTAATCCAAGTTGGATGAGAACCAAATCAAATTCAGTGGTTATGTTCAATGAGGTACCACTATAAAATAACTTTCAGTCCCACACTCATGGGCAACTGCTATTAACATTTTTTGCTTATTGTCCCATCTTTTTCTGGGTATGTTAAAAAATCTATTTATATTGTTTAAACAAAATATGATCATATAATTATTAATGATATTATAT
>NW_022957159.1:0-218 GCF_012274545.1 Fukomys damarensis | reverse complement strand
TTGTGTTCTAACGTCAAACTGAACCTATCCCCAAGTGTACAGAGTTCTGGAGGCTTGTGTGCATGCAGAGCTGCTAGGCACTCTCCTAGGCCTTAAGGCCCTCTCTGCTGAAAGTGCCTCACAACAGTGTTTCTATCTCTGCCAGGCAGAGACCTACAAACCAAAAGGAATACAGTTGTACTCCACATAAGATGTGGACTTCACTGGTAAACTCACAG
>NW_022957158.1:0-226 GCF_012274545.1 Fukomys damarensis | reverse complement strand
GCTCTGCTCACTGCTCTCTGTGTTCAGATACTTGGTTCTGGAACTTAGTGGCCCCTCTGAGAACATTTACAGAGTAGGTGAATTGTTTTACTTTTCTTCGTTTGCTAACTGGCCTGTTGGAAGCTTTCTGCTACTAACATCTTATTTTCTAAATAGAAAAAGGCTCCTTTAAAAAATAAGGAGGATTATATAATGTGAAATAGGAAGAAAAAGGGCAAAGGGGAAG
>NW_022957157.1:0-308 GCF_012274545.1 Fukomys damarensis | reverse complement strand
CCATCCGAGGCTGCACACCGCACGTGAGAGGGAGACCACGTGCTCAGCACGTGTTTCCTGAGTTCTTTCCAAGCCCCTGCACCGAGTCAGACACTGAGCACCATGGTGAGTAGATGGGCAAGGCAGTAACTCATCCTCCTCCTGGGGGAGCCAAGAGACTAAAGGATGCAGCTTCCACTCACTAGGGGTGGGCTTAGCGACAGACAAACCAGGAAATCCAACGCAGCTCCTAATGAACTGGAAATTACTAAACATGGTTTCAGATGATAAAAGGTAGGCCAGCAGAGAATCTAAACATGCTTAACTCA
>NW_022957156.1:645-1153 GCF_012274545.1 Fukomys damarensis | reverse complement strand
TTTTTTTTTTTTTCAGATTTTGAAATACCTGCATACACATAATGATTTATCTTGAGGACGGGACCCAATCTAAATATAAAATTCATCTGTGTCTCATGTAATCTTCTTCACATAGCTAAAAGTTGTTTGTTTTTTTTGCAGTATGAGGGATTGAACTCAGGAACGTGTGCTTGTGAAGCAGCTGTGCTGCCACTGAGCTAAACCCTGGCAATAGAAGATAATTTTATGCAGCATTTTTAGTGGGCTTGCATTTTGACTGATGCATCACATGAGGTCAGGTGTAAAATTTTCTACTTGTATGGGAGTGGGATTTAGCTCAGTGGTGCCACACCTGCCTCACAAGCACAAGTTCCTGAGTTCAATCCCCAGTCCAAAAAGAAAAAATCAAAAAGGAAAAAACCTACTTGTAGCATTGTGTCCAACCTCAAGTCGTTTAGGATTTTGGAGAATTTCAAAATTTGGATTTTCAGGCTAGCTACTCTCAACAGATAAAATAATCATTGACCTT
>NW_022957156.1:0-329 GCF_012274545.1 Fukomys damarensis | reverse complement strand
AGGACCAGATCTTGATCTAATACTAGATCCTGAGTTGTACAAAACAGGAGGGCCAGAGATGTAGCTCAGTGGTGCTGCCACCTGCCCTGAAAGTGCAAGGTCCTGAGTTCAACCGGTGGTACCAAAAAAGCCAAAACAAAAAAAAAGAATCCCAAAAGGGGAAATTCCCTCTTCCAGTCTTGCACTCCAACCTACCCATAGACCAGTAGTTGCAAGATGACTCTTACGCAGGACTCTTGGCTCCTCCCACACAGAGAAGCAGGGAGAAGACTGTGCATTCTGTCTTTTATTCAACTCTAGTGTTGTTACACTTAGGTTTTCAGGCCTGC
>NW_022957155.1:0-521 GCF_012274545.1 Fukomys damarensis | reverse complement strand
TTAGCAACCTCAGCATACTATTTATTTCCTTATTACCTCAAGGGCTTTCATGTTTTTCCTGAAATTTCTTTACCCCTCTATAACTTCAGATTTGCAGGTCTGAATTGCCAGCATCACTACTCTTGCACTTGGGTGGTCACTGTGTAAGTTAAGGGTCATTTGGATATTACCACTTTGATTCTGCAATACAAAGACAGTTAATCTGATAACCAAACCAGCTGCTAATGAATGGGATGGTAGCATATACAATGTAGATACACCAGACAAAAGGACAGAGAAGGATTGAATAATGCTATTCAGAATGTCATGAAATTTAGAATTTATGATTTGTTAAACTGGGTGTGATGGCACATTCCTGTCATCCCAGCTACTCAGAAACCAAGGCAGGAGAACTACATGTTTGAGGCCAGCATGGTCTCTTGTTGAGATAAGAGCTTGTCTCAAAAAATGAAAAAAGGGCTGAGAATGTAGCTCAGTTCCAGGTCCTAGGTTCAGTCCCTATTACCACACATACACACACA
>NW_022957154.1:0-238 GCF_012274545.1 Fukomys damarensis | reverse complement strand
AAAATATATTAAATTCAACTTTTCAAAAATATCTGAGTCTTTTCCATCTCAATAATTCCATCTCATGCAATTCACAGGTTAGCATATTTAAAGTCCAAGATTCAACCTCAATTTGCCCTATCGATAGATCATCATATGTTCTAGTTTGAAGCATTGTCATTATCCTGATCTCCTACTGTTTCCTTCTTGCCTACCCAACATATTCTTCACACAGCAGGACTTGTATATATTCCCTTGT
>NW_022957153.1:0-252 GCF_012274545.1 Fukomys damarensis | reverse complement strand
GGGCAAAGCTTCCTAACTGCCAGTTGTCCCTGGGCAGCTCACTAGAGACTCGAATGGAGAAGCACTTGGAGACTGTCTTTATGCTGCCAGTCTGGCATTGCTCTGGGTGACTCCTCAGCCATCAGAGGAGTTCTTTTTTACTTCATTTTGACATCTTCCTGTTTCTCTCCCAAAATATAATTCTTCCACCTGTAAGTTTAAATTTTGTGTACCTTACTGTTTTACATAACAGCTTTTGATAACAGTGGCCAA
>NW_022957152.1:0-1213 GCF_012274545.1 Fukomys damarensis | reverse complement strand
TGCCTTCCGATTCAGTCTCGGCGTCCCAAAGTGTCCATTTTGTTTTGCAAGAGAATATCGCCAAGTTGTGGAGAAGTTAAACATTATCTCTAATGTACTTACAGTAAGAGTTTTTGCAGATTGTTATAAAAATTATAGGTTATTTTTCAGAAATAATATAAACGGAAATTAGTAAAACAACCAGAATTCATTACTAGAAATCAATATCAAAAGTGAGTATAGTGTTTCAAATTAAAAAGCATGCAAAAGATAATCAATATAAAAGACATAAAGAGGTGTAATAGTGTCTCATGCAAAGACGGATCGAGTGGTTGAAATGTCACATGCTGAGTGACTCTCTGGCGGTCAGTATGTACACCGACTCATTGCCAGAGTCCCACTTGGGGTAAACTCTTAACTGATTAACTTGGCCGTGATCAGGAAATTTAGTCCGTGGTCAGCAGGCTCCAAGGCTGGAACCTTTGGTGAAAGGGTGTGGCAGAGGAAGCCTGTTCACCTTATGGCACCCTGGAAGCAGAGAGCAGGGAGGAGCTGGGGAGGGAGGGCTGCTCTCCAAAGACGCATGCTCACAGACCCAGCTCTTCCAACAACCAGGCCCCCTCCTCACAGCACACGCAGCTAGGAACCGGACAACTGATGGACCCATGGATGTGTGCACCACCCGAAATCCAACCACCTCCCTCGAGCCCCACCTCTGGGCACAGGAGACTTCTGAGGGATAGTCTAGATCTAAACACTCAGAGGAGACAGCACTGAACCTGTTCTGCTTCATCTTCTAAACAGATCTCCTGGCAGGAAATTCCGTGGTTAAGGTGTCTATACGGTTGGTCTCTTCTGGAAGTCTGCCCTTGGCTTGCAGGTGGTGATCGTCTCGCTGTGTCCTCACGTGGAGTTCTGTGTGTATTTGTGTCCTAATCTCTTTTTTTGAGGACCAGAATCACATTGGGTTAGAGCGTGATAAACATGACCTATTTTAATGATTACTTCTGTAAAGACCCTAACTCTCCACACTACGCCGCCTGAGATAATGGGGTCTGGCTTCAGTGTCTGAATTTTGGAGGACTCAATTCTGCCCTTAGCCAAAGATTATGGAGACAGACACTGGGACAGTGCGGCTTCCCTCTGCTGCCCCAGGTTAAAGTGCTCAGAGACCCAGGGTATGCTTGGTAGGCAGAGGCCACTCTTCTTTTCTTCTGATCTTTACCCATTTTCT
>NW_022957151.1:0-289 GCF_012274545.1 Fukomys damarensis | reverse complement strand
TAGGTGATCCATCTGCCTCTGATGTATAAATGGGAGGGAGAGGCTAATTACAGGAGGACCTTTCCCATCCCAGTGCTGTCTCCCTACCTTTACCGTTCCCTCTAGCATCTGTGTCTCTTCATTTCTAGTCAAGAAGTAGCTATTGGGAAAATCTGCTTCTTTCTTTCCATCATGATTGCATCGGACGCCCCTCATTCAGACTCCACTCCACCCAGTTAGGATACCTTGGAGCCCAGTCCCATCAGGTGATTCAGCCCCTTCCTAGAGAAGCTTGCTGCCTTCCCCCTCT
>NW_022957150.1:0-12131 GCF_012274545.1 Fukomys damarensis | reverse complement strand
ATCTCTGCTGTCATAATATACAACATGTGCAGCCATGTGCAGAACCAAGACCCCTGATCTCAGGTAGCTGATGGCAGAACCCCACAATGCAGACTGACCTCGAGCTGCAAGGCCCAGTTTGAGTTCCCTGACCTGAATGGTTGAGCTCCACACAGTTGTACTACAGGTTTCTCAAGCCCTTTCTTTAAAGATATTCAAAGTTGGAAACTCAGAACAATGCCCTTTATGACCACCTCTTCCTCTGCTGAGTGGGTCCAAAGACTGGCACAATGAAGAGGTCTGAGAGTGCTGTGGGCTACCTTCCTGGTGCTGGAGCCATGGTGGTGGCCAGATAGTGTAGGGTGGGGCTACCCGTCCTGTGGTCTTGGGGCCAAGCAGGCTCTCCTGGCATTGGAGCAATGGCGGTGGCCCGGCAGGGGAGGGCGGTGCTACCTGTCCTGCGGTCTGTCATGATTTATTTTTTATTTGTCCTGTGTTTTCTTCTTTCCTTCCCCTCTGTTGTCTTTCTTTAGGGTAATAAATATTAATTTTTTATTATTTTTTTTTCTACTATGTTATCAGTTGTATTTTATTAGTGGATTCTACAAAGATTAAATGTTTATATTGTCTTTGAGAAAGCCTATAGAAGGAACAATAAAATTTTAAATTAATATTTTGCCTTGCTGTAAGCTGTGGTTCTGTAATAAATGTTTCAGATTTGAGGTTTGGACAAACATCTTGCTCTTGAACATAGAGTATCTGGCATTCATCTCCCTGCAACTTTCATGGAGAATGGTGAATCATCCTGTTTTTTGGTGCCTATAAACAAGCTGTTAGGTATCATCACTTGTCTTTTGTACAGAGAGGAAGAAAACCATGGCAGCCAAAGCAACTAGGACACCAGCTGATAGTCAAAGGCAGCTGAGAGTGAAAGATCAAATAATTTTCACAAGTTGGTATTCTCTTCTTATTGTGCATTATCACTTTTCCTACTTAGCTTTTTGAAATAGTGCACTAATCAATAATGTATGCATATATATTTGTGTGTATGTATGTTTGTTTGTGTCTGTTTGTTAGTCCTGTTTTTGTATCATGGTGTTACCATTTTGCCTAAGTGTTTTATATTGAACATTAAGTTCCTATTCAGAATGAAACACTGTTCCATACTCTACAAGATTAAGTTAATTTTTTGTTGCCTTGACAATGCTAGAGAGTTACAGTTTGTTTTGAGAAGTAAGATGCCATACCATTTTCTAATAAAATTATCATTTGGTGAAATATAGATCCTTATTTTGGATATTAAGATTAAAAATAACTCCTTCTTGATGTTTCAACTCAATACTGAAAGAAAGCAGTGATGCATATGTATTTTTGTAAAGTATAGTTAGATGCTGTCTAACTGCTAAAATGGCACAAGCAGTCCATGAAGGAAGTGAGAGTTTCTTTTCTATCTTTGTGGAGGCAGCAGGTATATATGCAGGTAATAACTATGTAATTTTATGAAGTACATACTTGGAAGCACAGAAGAAGTCTATTGTCTGTCACATATTTGCAAGTTTATGTTAAAAAGGAATTCATGTAGTAGATAATATGGGAATTCAATTGACCACAAAAGGTGCTATATTAAATAGTATATGTATTTTAATTTCAATCTCTGAAATGTTCTCTTTCCAGATGATGATTAAGTATTTTATGCATTTTTGTTAAATCTTCCCTTTTGTAAAGTTGATTCCCTCCTGAAACTATTATAACTGTAAACTAAATTATTTTTGTCATTATTTTAAAAAATTTTAGCTGTAATATTTATATCTACTCTGGACTACTAACACCTAAACTCCTTGGTGAAATGTAGATTATTTTAGTGAAAAATAGGATAACATTTGTAAATTCTCTCTACTTGTTTTGATTGTTTGTTTTTGTTTTTTTTGGTACTGGGGGTCAAACTTGGGACCTTGTGCTTGCAAGGTAGGCTGCAGAACCACTGAGCCAAATCCCCAGCCCTCTATTTGTTTTGAGATGAGATATATCAATATGCTTTCTTCATACTTCTTTATGTAAAATATTTTAATATTAAGAAATTAATTAGTTCATCGTGATTGACTTTATAATTAATTTAATTAAGCTTTTGCTCTTTCTATGGGAAAATTTTTGATCCCCAGAGATTTTTTTTTTGGTACTGGAGATCAACATGGGTCCTTACACTTGCAAAGCAGGTAGTGGAACCACTGAGCTAAATTCCTGTCCCAAATTCAGGGGTGTTCTTTTTTTTTTTTTTGAGATAGGGTCTCACTCTGTAATTGAGACTGACCTGGAACTCAGTATGTAGCCCAGGCTGGTCTGTAACTCACAGCGATCCTCCTACCTCAACCTCTCAAGTGCTGGGATTACAGGCATGCACCACCACTCCCGGCTTTTATGGGAACATTTTTTTTTTTAAATCTAAAGGGGTTTTAGTTAATTTTAATCAATTAAATAACTAGGATTGCAGGGCTGGGGATTTATCTCAGTGGTTCAGTGGCCTGCCTTGCCAGCTCAAGGACCGGAGTTCAATCCCCAGTACAAAAACAAAACAAAACAAAAAAAAACCCCCCCAGAAAAAACCCCTAGGATTGTAATTTAACAACTATTTGGGGCATGATATAAAATTAAACAGCATTCTTTCTTTAAATACAGTTTAGTTATATGGATAGCTGTGAGTAAGGCATAAGAATTATTTTCTTAGAACATTCGATTGTTATAGTCTATTTTTCTTATTCAAAATGTGCTAGTAACTCACAGAAGGATACTGGAAAATATTCCTAAGTAAACAAATGTCTGAAGCATTTCTGCATATATTGACTGTCCCTTAGAGCAGGGCTGTTGTCTAATCCTTTTTTATTTGAAGGGCTAAGAGTGACTACCCTATGCTTTGGCCTGATATATCATTTTTTAAAAATCGTGTTTTTTTTTCCATATTACTGTTATGCATTACAACTCAAAAGACATATACCTACTCTTCAATGTTACGCTTAAGTAAATATGTAGTAATCCATCATTAGACTGTTTTGTTCATATTGCTAAATAAAGGTAAATAATTATCATTTATATTCTGTGCTACCTACTGATCACTATTCCATTTTCTCTTTTAAATTAAAAGTTTGACCATAATCATTCTTCCTGGCTCAAAAGAAGGACACATAGAAAGAGCCCTTTGAAATTAAATTTATGGATCATCCTTTATGAAGACTCCACAGCAAGAAATACTGCTAGCTGCTGAAAAATCCACTATAAATGAATCAATGTGCTTTTACCATTTTCATCCTAGTCTAATGCCTGTACAAAGAGTGTCTGATTTGCAAATATCTCTGAATTTCATATAGCAAGAATATCTTATGGTTCTCAATCATTTTATCTTACACATTTTATATTTTCATTGAAACAGAAGTTCTATCATTTGTTAACTATCAAGTTTATAGTAAAAATTATCTGGAAAGTTGAGGAATAACACATCACTTTTTACTGAAGAAACAGATCATTCAGGGAAATGATTTGACAAGGTAAACACTTGAGCCTGAGTGCCATCACACAAAATACAGGACCTATTCCCAGTTCTCTTGGGAAGAATTTAAAGAAATTTGTTATTTGTACTTTTATGAACCAGACAAATTACATTTTAGACCTGTGACCATTAATCCTAATATGGCAACTTTATTTGATTCAGAAATGCCTAGAAGATTAGTATAGAATGCTCCTGGGTATGTCTAGATGCGTCATGAGGCCATGGTCTTGGCTACTCTTTTGGTCTTCACCATTTCTTTCTGGCATTGTTCCTTCACTCAGTTTCCCAGTAAACATAAACCAAGCAGCTTTGCTCCATCACACTCTTCCACCGTGATGGGTCTGCCTTTTTGCCTGCTGATCAGATACTGAATTTCCTGATGCCATGAGGTAAATTAAACTGTTGTTCTTTTAAGTAGTAGGTATTGGGTATGTGTCTCAGCAAAAATGAAATGTAAATAATAGTGAAAACTGGCTGAAAAGTGGAGTCATTGCTGTCACTATGTGGTTTAGAAATGTTTGGAGCTGGTTTGTGGTAGGAGTTTGGAAAGATTTAGAGATATGGCCTAGAGAATTGTTAGAATGTTCTAAGTAAAGCCTGATGGATGGGTCTGGTTGGAGCTCAAAAGATCAGAATCTTGATAGGAATGTGAATGTTAAAGGGCAGGATCAGTAGATTTCAGCTGGGGAGAACTATGGCAAATGAGCCATATATCATACACTCTGGCAGAAAATTTGTCTCTAGTTTTCCCATGTTATGATAATTTTCAAGATACTTAGATTAAATGCAGGGAACTAATTTATTTGGCAGAGGAAATTTCAAGAAAGCCTAAAATTTTATTGTGGCATGGGATGCTTTTATCAAATTTACAGTGCGAATCAAAAGAAGAGAATCAAAAGCAAAGAAGAGCAGAAAAATTTAAATTTTGGCTCAGAATAAACCCCATGTAAAGTAATGGTCAAAGTTGGTATGGCTGCTAAAAAGGATGATGCTATGAGGATAATGTTACAACAAAAATCCCAAGTAATTTTATAGGAACAAAAAGAAAGATGTCTTGTGAATATCTCAAAAATTAGCAAGGCTCCATCAATAGCTGGAGGCCCCAAAATATCAACCCTTCTTTTGAGAAGAGAGGCACTGAGACCCCTGTTCAAGAAGGCTTCCTAGAGACTTGATTCATTGGGATTCATTTCATCATGCTCAGCCATCTAAGCACTCAGAGGATACTACATCTGTGGTCCGATGAGGTGCTGGCTCCTTTCTCCTCTGTCAGCAAACCTTGGCATTATCTACATTATAATACTTATACTGGCATGCAGAGTGCAAGAGCTGTGGAATCATAGAGTTTTTCCACCCAGATTTCAAAAAAGATCCAGAAGCCCAGCAAGGAGCACATCAGAGGACAGTACATGAAGCTGTAGGAATGAATAAAAGTAAAGGTGCAGGGAAGACCCACAAGATGTGAGAGATGCCAGAAACTTGGATTGTCTATGGATGAAAGCTGCAGAACATGAATGGAGCCAGCCTAAGAGAAAGCATGTGAGTTGCAACTGGCAAAGTCAGAGTTTCTCTCCAGCCCCTGGAAACTCATATTTTACCATTGTGTTTCCAGAGTGCTATAGAACTTAGTGTTTCCCTGCTAGGTTTTGGTTTACTTTGGCCTATTGATTTACCTGGGAATGGGAATGTTTACCCTTTGAATTCTGTAACTTGATTTTAATTTTTATGAAGGTTCACATCTGAGAGTTTGCCTTGAGTCTCAGAAGAGACTTGAACTTGGGCTTTTAAAAAATATTAGAACTTTTGAAACTTTGGAGAAGGTTCTACTATGTACATCGGATTGTTGTACTATGTTAGATGAAATTAGGAACTTATTATTGTCATTATTTAGAGATTAAAAATGGCTTAAGCAGGTATATTTGGGTGTAAAGTTGACAAAGGGTGTATTCTGGCAATTAATCCTGATATGTCAACTTGATTCCATTAAGAAACATTTAGCAGATTAGTAGACCATGCTCCTAAATATGTCTGAGTGGGTTGGGGAGACATGTCCTTGGGTACTGTGTGTTTTTTCCCCCTATTTCTTTCTGGCATTTTTCCTCTGCTTTACTTCCTAGCCACCATAAACTGAGCAGCTTTCTTAAACCACACATTTCCATAAAGATGTTTCTGCTTGGAGATTGTTGACAGTAAACCTATACTGTATCTCCTGAAACCATGAGCTAAATCAAATGTTTTTTCCTTTAGTTGTGGTGTTGGGTATTATGTCTCAGTGATAGGAAAGCTAATTAATACAGGACCATTCCTTTGGATACAGACTAAAACTGAAACCTCACCATTCCTATTCAAAATCATTTAAATGATTTTTATGTAATGAGTCATAGGACCTAAAATATGTAGACAATGTGTTAATAGAATGTGCAGAGGCAGAGACATATATGAAACCCAAGATCCTAGAGTCATCACTAAGTTTCTGTACTAAAAATGAACAAGCTGAAAACCTAAGGTTGTCTACTTTTTTTTTGTATGTGAGAGCTTTGACTCTATATCTTTTATATTTTATTTTTATCTGTCTATATATTAATTTTTCAAGTTGAAACTAATGTAGTGAACTATGCTCATGGTATTTTAGAACTGAAACAAGGTATTTCTCTTTCCAGAAATGTTAAAGACAGCTAATTGTCATGTAACTATTAGACCACAAGCTCCCTTATGGTATTTTACATTGTCTAGTGAATGAATAAGTTGTACTTAGTAATTGCTCAATAATCTTTCTTGAGTGGATTAATGATTTGTTGGGTGCAGGCATTCTTATTCATCACAGTTATTAATACTAAACTATGGCTATATTAAAATGTTTTATGATTTTATACAATCAAATATTTGATAAAACTATATTAATATTAACATCTTTTACCTTTTCACTTAGGAAGTAAGTGACAGAAACACACTGAGAATTCTACTTGAATGAGATTTGGTTGACAGGAAAACATAAATTTGGGGTCAAAAAACTTCTTTTCATTTTTTTACAAATGACATCCACAATTGCATTTTGTAAAACACAGGCTTCTATCTTTCTTAACCTTTTAAGATTATTTCTTTGATTTGCTAACTGTAGTTACCATTGTAACTCCTTTAAATATTTTGTTATTATTTGGGTCTAGATGTCCCCCTAAAATTTCATGAGATCATAGGTGGCTGAATCTAGAGTGTGTGGTGCTGGGATTAAGGGCATGTGATTACTAAACCAGTACACTGATTGGTTTGACACCACCCTAAACCTGGTAGTCTGGATAAGATAAAAGGGGCAGAAGGGTGCTGTTAAGATTACATTGTTGCTTTTGCTACCTTTTAGGTGCCATGAGCTGTTTCTCCTATGTGATGCCCCTCTGCCATGTTCCACTCTGCCTTGGAGCCAGCTGATTATGGACTGAAACCTCTACAAACAGTGAGCTAAATAGTCTTTTGCCTTTAACTTTAGGTGTCAGGTTTTTTGTCTCAGCAATGAGAGAAAAGTAACTAAAACATGTTTCATGAACATTTATCAGTCTTACAGCTGGAAGAAGCTGACTTTTATATATCACTTGGAAACAATCAGCCAATCTTTGTTGAATATTAATGAAGTATTAAAATAATATGATAACCCTTAGTATGCCTAAATGTATGACAGAATTTATAGAAGATTAAAGTGTAAAAACCATAACAAAATATTAGCCATTGCTTCAAGGTGTTTATAATACAGAAAACTATGTAAGCCTTCTTTACATATGATCATGTGAGATGAGGCCAAATACCTTCAATGAAATAAGTAATTTTCAGGGAAAGAGGAGATGTATAAAGCCTACCTGGGAGTAGGGAAGGCTTCATGAATACTCAAAGTAATAAAAAGAACTAATATTGGTCGTGACCATTATATTCTTTATGAAGCACCTCTGAAATTCCAACACTATGCCTAATATTGTATATATTATATTTTAACTTCAGAATAATCCCTTGAGGTAGATATTTTACAGATGAGGAGACTGAGGATTAGAAAAGCACTGCAGAGAAGTACAGGCCTAGATCACTTTGGATGCAGGGACCAGTTCTCATGTACTACAGCATAGGGTTTGAAATAGTGGAAAAAATTATGATATATGTTGAGATGAGATGATGAAAGACTGAATATGCCATATATCTAGATTTTTTTGTTCAGATCTGTAACTTGATTTATTTCTCAGTTATCTACATACTAAAAAGGGTTGAGTTTGAGTTTTGAAACAGGGGAATGCCCAAATGTGTACCTGTTTTTTTTGGTACTGAAGATCAAACTTGGGATCTTGTGCTTATGAGACAGGCAGCAGAATCACTGAGCTAAATCCTTCGCCCATGATTTTAAGTGAATGAAAATTTGAGATTATATTTTAGAGACTGTTGTATTGCTGTAGGGTAGCCCTCTATGACTGAATGACAACAGATAGTTTACCTTGCATATAAAGCTTTTTAGCATTCTAAATTATGCCAGTCTTAAAATTGAACTCTTATCACCATATTTATTCATTTTCCTCCTTCTCTACTACTTTAATTGACTTACAAATCTCTCTGAATATATGAGTTAAATCTAACAGCATTCCTCAGAGACAAGACACAAGGTGTGTATGTTAATTCTGTATGATTGCCTGACCTCTGTAGTGACAGAAGAACATTTTGGCCACAAGTGAGAACAATACGCACAAGAAATTTTGAAGATAAAAAATATTTACAATAGAGCTGTATGTTTATAAAAGCTTCTATCCCAGCAAATTAAAGTACAGGGAAACATTAGGGCCTTTCACAAGAAATAAAACACTGATGAGCTCAGTGTTGTACAGAATTTGAAACTTACCAGTTAAAGTTTCTGACATCAGGTTGTAGTGAATAAAAGGAGAAAACAGTAAATAAAATGTATATTGAGACGTACCATTATGATGTGAGAAACTATAGAATAATTATTAGGAAAGACTCACAGAGTAATTTTTTTATTGTTTATTGGTACTTTTTAGGTACACGGTATCACATAGTAATTATTAAGGAACAATCTGAAGGAAAGAAACTAAAAGAGTCCCACCATAACTGTGCAAAATGAATGACTATGCTTTTGATAATGTCATGTAGTATATACCACAAATTACATTGTAAAAGGATTATATTGAACAAAATACTGGATAGCAAATAAATGATACAGGAGTACATCTTCGGTAAATTCTATTTGAGATAATATAGTTACTATCAGCATCATTTTCCTGATTTAAGTCACATCCATTCTGTGTGTGTGTGTTTGTGTGTGTGGTGTATATGTATGTGGTACTGAAAATTGAAGCCAGGGAGGGTTGAGTTACATTTCTAAAATTTTTATTTTAATGTTATGTCTTATTAACTTGACTAGGCTGATCTCAAATTTGGGATCCTTCTGACTTAGCTTTGTGATTGGGAAGGACTACAGGTGTATACCATCACACCAAGTTTACATCTATTTTTTTGTTGTTGTTGTTCTAAAGTTCATAATATCAACATTGGGAACTCACTTTTAAAGTCATATCGTTAAGCTTTAATCCCATTGACTATCATTTTTATTTTCAACAGGAGGCATTATTTTGGTGTGTGACTAGAAGGTTTCTGTATTAGTGAGCTTTTCACTGCTCAGAAAAAATACCTAACATATACACTAATTAGAGGAAAACAGATTTATCTTGGCTCACAGCTTCAGGGGATTCTGTTTATGATTGGCTGCCTCTAAGGCAAGCACATCTCTCAGAAGTGTGTAGTTGAGAAAAACTGCTTATTTCAGAGCAGCTAGGAATAAGAGCAGAGGAACAGTGCCAGAAATGAAGGGGCCAGGGACCATATATAGTAACTAAACTCACACCTCCATCACCCATCCAGGTACACATAGAATTTTGCTTACTAATATGCTGGAAATTTCTTAATCCAGTCAATTTAACACAACAGGATTAACATTCCCAATTCATCCCTTGTCAGTTTCATATACAAACCCATCTTCTTAAACCATAGTTAGCCTCCAAGTAGAGATAACAAAGAGCAACTACATAATTCTGCTTAACTGTCCTGTGCACATCCAGAAACACACTAATTCCTTCTGCACAGTCTCAGCGATTCCAGCATTTCTCAAAAATCATATCAAAGTCTCTTCTGAAACTCAAGGAAACCTGTTGGCTATGATTCTCTGTAAAAATGAAAGATCAAATTACATGATCCCAAGGTAAAATGGTACAAGGTAAACATTCCCAGTCTAGAAAGGAGGAACAGAAGGATAGAAAAGAGTCAGACAAATTAGGACTATAACATAGAAGGGAACCATTATGTCCTGTTGCTTTATATCTCCTCTCCTAGGAGGATGGTAGTAAAGTGTGAGTTCTTAAAGGCTTTGGAAGCCCAACTCTCTGGTTTTACCAGTTGTAGTCTACATAGTCTTTCTCATAGGTTAACTCCATTTGTGGCCTGCAGCTTTTCTTAGTTAACATTCCATGTTCCTGGCATCTCTAAAATCCTGGGGTCTCCATTGTACTTTTGCTTTAATTCTCATAACATCATGAACTGTCTTCTGAGGAATTTCTTGCCTTGAGATCTGGGTGGAATCCTCCATTGTCCTATAGCTCTTATGTTCTGCATGCCAGCGTAACCACTGTCAGATGAACAACATCCAATTCTGCTGCCGGCTTGAGCTTTAAAAATATCCCTTTAGCTCATGGCTTCCACATCCTCTGAGTGACTGGATGGTCGAGCACAGAGAAATAGATCCTGGGGCACAAAGTCTGTAGGAGGACCTTCTTGAGTATGGCTCCCAATGAGTTTCTTTTCAAATGAAAGGAAGGCTTACACTTTTGTACCTTTGAACTTGAAGTGGATGAAATCTTGCAACTTCTGAAATGCCTGCAAGGTATTTTTTTTTTTATTCTCCCTGTTCAAAGTACTTGATTTCTTTTTATGGTGTCCTTCTCTTCAGTAACCAACTTTATATGTGGTTGATTATCCACCAAAATTTAAATTTTCCACATTTCCTGCTTTTCTTTTGCTTCTGAATCTTGTTATAAATCTGGCTAAAAACAGCTAGCAGCCTGAATGTTGGCATGCCCTGAAATTTAATCCATCAGATTAATCAGCACATTGCTCTTATTTTTCCAGGACATGGGTAAAATGCAGATAAATTTTAACACACATGGCTTCTAGTTTAACTGCCAATGGAGTCCTTTTCCCAACTGAAACTTCTCAATCCCGGCCTTTGCTGTCCATATTTTTACCAGCATTTTGGTGTTCTGAGCCATGATTGGAATCAATTGTCAATCTCAGTTTGCAGAATTCTAGGGTTTTTGTAGCTGGCATCCCTAAACCTTTCCAAACTCCAACCAACTAGGTGAAAAGGCTTCTGAACTCCATGGTCAGGTATAAGTCAGCAACAACCCCCATCTCTGGCAATGATTTTCTTTATTAATAAGTTTTTTGTTGAGTAACTATATACCTGAATTAGATAACTTAAAGGAGGAAAGGTTTATTTTGGCTCACAATTCCAAGGGATTCTGTCTGTGGCCCCCTCAATCCAAAGCAGGAATAGTATTCTTTAAGGGTGTTGTGAACAGAGGTGCTTCAATCTTGTCTGCAGAAAAGGAGGCTAGGGGAACAGTACCAAAGAGGAAGGAGCCAGGGACCATAGATAGATATATTTTTGGTACTGGAAATCAAACTCGGGCCCTTGCGCTTGCTAGGCAGGTGGTAGAACCACTGAGCCAAATCCCCAGCCCCACATGTTCATTTTTTATAGTGAAGTCAAGCATGAAAATTCAGTAACTATACAAAAAATAAACATTTTAAGCTTCAAGGGCATGTGTAACCTTTGAATGCTAACATAATTGTAGATAAAAATCTCAGATTTCCTTGAAGAACAGATGATGAATTACTTTTGTAAATAGTTTGAATTATGTTAAAAGATGTTTTCAAGATCTCTAAAAGTTCATAAAACTTAAAAAGTTTGCACTAATTGTAAGAACACTTAGCAAGTTTAAAACCATTTTTTATAAATAAAATTGGAAATCTTTTTTTAACCTGAGAAATCAATTAGTTTATTAAACTCATTCTTTATACTGAATTGAAATGTATATTTCAATCCAGCTCCATTGAATGATCAAATATTCAAGATTATGTTACATTACTCAGGATTGAAATATAGTAAATGTTTAAATTTTTTCCAAAGCTTATGTGTGCATATTCCTATTTTAATTTTTGACATAGAAAAATCACTGTAGAAAAGAAAGAAAATTTAACTTACAGTTAAAGGTTACTTTTTAGCATGAAGTTATTATTTGTCACTAAAAATTTTTAAAACTAAAAATTTATAATTCTTCTCATGATTTTAAGTATCTTACTTATATCACAGGAGTCCTTTTTATATAATTAAAACCTCATGAATTCTTGGAATGGTTGTACATGCCTGTAATCCCAACACTTTGGGAGGCTGAGGAAGAAAGATTGTAATTTTTTTTTTCTGCTTTAATTGAGTTTATTGGTACATTTTAGGGACACAGTACAGTTACATTCATTATTGGGAATTTGTACCTCTACATGACATGTCTTGGTTCTCATT
>NW_022957149.1:0-542 GCF_012274545.1 Fukomys damarensis | reverse complement strand
ATACAAGGTGAGGTATACAGTTCTCAGCAGTGTCTCCGATGGCTGTTTTACAGTGATATTGGCGTATTCCCAGGTTCTCTTAAAATTGGTCTGGGGTGAACCCAGCTTCTTATGAAAGGTTCCCCAGGTGATTCAAGCACTGGGATCCCAGGTTGAAAATGACTATTTGAAATGAAAAATGATCAGCTTAATTAGAATTGAAAATTGAAACTGTGTGTCTGTGTGTTGCCTTTTTGTGTTGGAAATGCTTTTGTATGGTCAGGCTTTCTCATGGTCTGTAACCTCCTTTACAGGTGATGCTGCAAAGAGTCACAGCTGTGTATCAGAGCAGTTTTGTTAGTAGCTATACAAGCTGCAGAATGATTTGAAAAGAATTAAAGTTATGATTACCTTGACAAAGTTAACTTGGGTATTTCAAACCATATATATGAAAGCATAAACTGAACAACACTTACTATCATAGGAAAAATTTTAGAATTACAAAGCCTACTATCTTCAGTTGCTGTAGCAACCCACAGTGACTGAAATTTTGAGTGGTTAAA
>NW_022957148.1:0-211 GCF_012274545.1 Fukomys damarensis | reverse complement strand
TCTTGCTAAATTGCTTAGAATATATATTATAAAAATTTGGTAGTAGCAATGACTTAGAATATAGGCAAACCATATGCATATATTGTTTTTGGTGAAGAATATTTTCTCATACTGTTTAGAATTGAGGTGTATGATGATGATAAAAGATCAGCTATTGAGTGTGGTGGTATATGCCTGTAAACCCAGCTACTCAAGAGGCTGAGGCAGGAAG
>NW_022957147.1:0-222 GCF_012274545.1 Fukomys damarensis | reverse complement strand
TCCTTGCGGTCCCACAGCTATCCTGTGATTCCCACTGCACAATGCGATTTTAGCTGCTTCCTGCTATGTTTAAATTGATGTTTCTTTATTTCTGTTGCTAATATGCTACTCAAATTCAAATTATTATTATATTTCTATCTTTTCTGTTTCAGATCAAACCTTATTAACAAACCTGATTCCTAATCTTTTTATTATTTCCCTTAAGGTACAACTAGCTGTTTT
>NW_022957146.1:0-231 GCF_012274545.1 Fukomys damarensis | reverse complement strand
CCCCTTTTTTTTTTTTTTTTTTTTTTTTTTTTGGTACTGGGGATTGAACTTGGGACCTTTTGCTTACAAGGCAGGCGGTAGAACCACTGAGCTAAATCCCCAGTCCCCCAAAATTTTGTTTGTTTTTTTGGTACCAGGGATAGAACCCAAGCCCTTAGCACTTGCGAGGCAGGCGGCAGCACCACTGAGCCAATCCCACAGCCCCCACTGTCCCTTTTTATTGTTTATTTT
>NW_022957145.1:0-391 GCF_012274545.1 Fukomys damarensis | reverse complement strand
GAATACTTGGGGATAGTTTCGGTTTGACGTTAGAAGGCAAACGCACTTCACAGAGGACTTCTGTGGTTTAAAGGGCAGTTTTCCCCGTGAAACAGCTTCTCTCGCCGGTTAGCCGGTTAATGCGAAAGCAAACAGTTTCATGAATGTGAAGTAGTCCACAGTGAAAGGTGCTGCAACTCTGTGAGTTTACCAGTGAAGTCCACCTCTTATGTGGAGTACAACTGTGTTCCTTTTTGTTGATAGGTCTCTGCCTGGCAGAGATTGAAACACTGCTGTGAGGCACTTTTAGCACAGAAGCCCTTCAGGCCTAAGAGAGTGCCTAGCAGCTCTGAGTGCACACAAGCCTCCAGAACTCTGTATACTTGGGGATAGGTTCAGTTTGACGTTAGAA
>NW_022957144.1:0-200 GCF_012274545.1 Fukomys damarensis | reverse complement strand
ATCTACCCTGGAAGAAGACTGAAGGATCTTCACTGGAAGCTAAAGAGTCTGTGCTTTCAGCAGATGACATCCAAGGCAAAGATGAGAACTCTTCCAGAGGAACAGAAGTGGCTCTGTCCTTCCTTGTTTCCCCTTTGTAACTAACATCCAGGAAACAAGCTGCCCTAGGGTGGCTCTCCCATCCCCTAAGATAGGGAGTT
>NW_022957143.1:0-228 GCF_012274545.1 Fukomys damarensis | reverse complement strand
CTCTGCTATATTCTCTTGTCACTTAAACTTATGGGTGGTTTTCTCATATTAAAAATTGTTGCATCATCTGATAGAGAAAATGTCATATCTTCTCTATGTTTGAGCCCCAAATGTCAGTTGTTTGCTTGTTTTGTGGACAGGCATTAGAGTATATGTCAATTCAATTTAAATTCCACCAGAAATGTGACAGCTACAAAATCATGTACTATGCCAACACCTTTGCTGAAT
>NW_022957142.1:0-205 GCF_012274545.1 Fukomys damarensis | reverse complement strand
CCTGTCATGCTCACAAATCCTAACCCTAAACCTAGCCCCCAACATGAAACCTAGGTTGCCTTAGGGCGACACTTGAAATTCTCCCTTTGGGTAAGTCTCAGGTGACATTTCATGCTGACCCTAACTAGGAAACCCACATCCCGATACCCACGTAATGAAATTATAAATATTCACTGTAAGACAGTGTTTTACATGGTGTGAAGGA
>NW_022957141.1:0-691 GCF_012274545.1 Fukomys damarensis | reverse complement strand
GAGGTTGGTGGTGTTTTTACAAATAAGATAATTATACCTAAGATCAAGCCACAAGCTAGAAGATGACTTGAGACTGAAATTTTTTAAAAACATTATTTTATTGGTTCGATTCAGAATAGAGATAATGACTTGAACTAGGCCAGATGAAGTTAAATGGAGAGAGGGAACCACGTTCAGAAGATTATGAAAATAGAATCAGTAGGTCTTAGTGACCAATAGGAATGGTCAGGTATAGGAGGCTAAGATAGATACACTGATAACAAATTTGTTTTAAAGGGCCATTTTTAAGAGGGAAAAAAAATTCAGACACTTAAAGAGGTTCAGACTCAGAGTTTCAGATGCTAGAGCACTACCAGTTAAAGATGTCTAAAAATCTAAAAATTTTGAAGGCCTTCTGAGGATTTTCACCTGGGAGTTATGAGAAAAAGGATGTGAAAAGTAGTTGAGGATACAGATATGAATGGTAAAGTCCAAGAAAAGCAATGAGCAATAAATAATATAATATAATATATAAGCACTTAAAACTTATTTAGAAGTTTGGGCATGATTGTGCAGGCCTGTAATCCCAGCACTCAGGAGGCTGAGGCAGGAGGATCACTGTGAGTTCCAAGCCAGGTTAGGTTACATAATGAGTTGAAGGTCAGCCTGAACTACACAGTGAGACCCTGTCTCAAAAAAAATAAAAAAAAAA
>NW_022957140.1:0-262 GCF_012274545.1 Fukomys damarensis | reverse complement strand
GATCAGAATCCTGTGACCTCCAGCTTCCGGCAGCCTCCCTTCCCCTCCTCTGTCTCCCCCTGAGAGTGAAGCAGGTGACCAGGAAACCAGAACCTAAAGCAAAGGCCAGGATCCTGCAGCAGGGACTTGAGGGACCTCAGGGGCTGTCCCCTCCTCTCTGTCCTTTGATTTTGCCCCATGTCCCTCCTGCTGCTCCCCCGAAGTGCTGAGTCAGATGCAGGGGCTGTTTAATGAAAACGCAGGGTTATGTATTTTGCATGAG
>NW_022957139.1:0-207 GCF_012274545.1 Fukomys damarensis | reverse complement strand
GCAGGGGGAGGTAGAACAAGAAAGGCAGGGAAAGAAGAATCTAGAAGATTCTGGAAATCTGGCAAGTCCCTACACCTTTCTGTCCTCCGTATCCCCAACGCCGCTGCTCCTCTGTCTGTCTCAGGGTTCTTCAAACGCGCCCCACTGACCTATGCTGGGGCCCATATGTCCCTTTCTGCTTTATTTCCAGTCTTAGAACAGCTTCCT
>NW_022957138.1:0-213 GCF_012274545.1 Fukomys damarensis | reverse complement strand
TTGAACTCGGGACCTTGTACTTGCAAAGCAGATGGCAGAACCACTGAGCTAAATCCCCAGCCCAGAAATTTATTCATTTTAATTCTTTTGTGATGCTGGGAATCAAACCCAGGGCCACATGCATACCATGCAAGTGGTCTATCACTGAGATATACCACCTGCCTTAGAAATTTGAGAATTAGAAAGTCCAGGGATGTAGGTCAGTGGCACATT
>NW_022957137.1:0-222 GCF_012274545.1 Fukomys damarensis | reverse complement strand
TGCAGACCTTTCAGAGTGTGGCCTTTAGCCTGTGCTGGTTGCATGCGCATGAAGCTGGCCCCGCACGTAACTTCAGAGCGTTTACTATGGTGTGGTCTGTAGGAGGTTAGTGAAGAAAGCCAGCCTTGCTCATTCAAGGGGTCAGTAGCGCAAGCTTTCGCCTGAGCTTTGCACCTCTGGCCTGGTTGTAGCAAGTCAGGACAGGTGTTACGATCATGTCTG
>NW_022957136.1:0-212 GCF_012274545.1 Fukomys damarensis | reverse complement strand
CTGGGTCGTGCTCAGCTGGCCAGCAGCAGCTCCACCAAAGGCAATGAGAGCGCGACCACCGGCCCCCGTGAATATCTCTAAAAATGATTCTGACACGTGTGCTTCACTGACACACCCCAGAGAGTGAGTTAATGTTCTGCTCAGTCCTTGCTTTATTTCTCCACCAGGATGGTTTCCTCCTGGCACCCGGCACTGGGCTAACGTTCTGTGTG
>NW_022957135.1:0-1916 GCF_012274545.1 Fukomys damarensis | reverse complement strand
TATCATAAAATATACCATACAACAAGAAAACTTTTAAAACTGAACATAAGAGAAAATGATTATGACTTTGGATTAGGCAACAAATTCTTAGTTATAAAACAAAAAGTAAAATATATTTTAAAATATTGGAATTCATCAAAATTTAAAACATTTTTGTTTATAAAATACTATTTAAAGGATGAAGAGATAAACTGGCAGTCAAAATTTCCAAATCCTATTTATTAAAAAGGATTTATATGTAGAATATATAAATAGCTCAAACAACTCAACACTAAGAAAACAACCTGAATTTTTTAAGTGACCATAACAATTGAATAGATGTTTCATCAAAGAAAAATACAGATGATAAATATGAATATGAAAATTGTTCACCGTTACTGGTTATTAGGAAAACCAATCTAAACATCACGATTTTCTTATTGCAGTAGTTACAATAAAAAAATCTGAGAATACCAATTGATGACAAAGATGGAAGCAGAAAGAACATTGCTAGTGGAGATGCAGAATGGTGCAATTACTTTGGGGAAGTTTTTACAAACTTACACACATATATACTAACTATATGACTCAGCAATCTCACTCCTGGTTATTTATCTGAATGAAATGAAAACCTATGTTCATGTAAATGAATTTTTATGGCCCCATTATTAATAATGATTAAATATGATATTTGAAACTGACCAAATTTGGAAACAAGTGAATGGGGGAATGGATAAATAAACTGTATAAAATCCACACAACTGATTATTTTTCAACAATAAAAGCTACCCACATACACGATGGCATGGATAAATCTGAATTGCACTTTGCTAAGTGAAAAAGGCCACAGTCCAAAGGCTACATATCATATTATGGTATTCAAATAAAATTTTGGAAAAGGTACAGTGAGGGTGCACAACAGATCAGTGACTGGTAGTTGGTCAGTATCAGTAGAGTAAGTAGAAGGGAATTTGAGGAAGACAATGACATTGGTCTGTACTTTCTGCTGACATAACTCTATACATTTGTCAAAGCTCATAGAACTCCCCCTCCAAACTTTTATTACATGCAAATAAAAAGTAAATCTTAAAATGTGGGGGAAGAAGGGAGATTCATGAAAATGTCTCTTGAAATTTTGAAGAACAAACTTCTGGGAGACTGAGGCAAGAAGATTGTGAGTTTGGGGCCTCCCTGGCCTATGTAGCAAGGTTGAGGCCAGCCTGAACTACATAGCAAGACCTTGCCTGAGAAAAAAAAAATTAAGGAAAAAGGTATTATTAGCAGCATCTCTGAGTGTTTTTCATGAATACCATGACCTACGAAGTCCTTCAACTTAGCTCTTTGTGATTATTATGTTACTTTAGCCAGCAACAAGGATATAGCTCTGGTTTTAATTTTATCCATGAAATTAAAGAGATTGACAAGAACTGTAAAAAGCATGTGTTCTTTTGCTTTATCTTAACCAAAGCCTGATGCAACAAAACAGTTTCCATGGTGATGACATTTTTTAATTCAACATCAGGAAAAACAATTCTATGAAAATGCATAGTCAGATGATGCAGAGTGTGTGCCTGCTGGGCTAAAGTGGGCTTCCAGCCAAGGAATTGTCCACTTCAAAACATTCCTGTACTTCTTTTTTCTTTGCTTTTTCTGTTTTGTTTTGTTTCTTTTGGTACTGGAGATTGAACTAGGGTCTTTGCACTGAGCAACATTCCCAGTCCTTATTATTATTATTTTTTTTATCTCTCCATCTTGCTAAATTGTTCAAGCTGAGCATGACCTTGCTATCCCCCTGCCTCAGCCTCTCAGAGTGTGGATATTATAAGCGTGCACTACACACCATCCTTTATTTTTCCAGTGGCTAAATCAGTGTGTCACTCTTGTGCTTACCTTTTGCAAAACAGGGAAAAGGGAATCTTAACAATTTTCTCTTGCTC
>NW_022957134.1:0-839 GCF_012274545.1 Fukomys damarensis | reverse complement strand
AATATTATATTATGAACACTATGTTATGTGAAACAAGCAAGGCATGGAAAAAGAAATACTGCAATATTCCTCTTATAGGGTGTATCTAAAACAGTCAAGCGCATGGGTGCAGGGAGAAGAATGTGAAGGGAGAAGAATACTGGTGTTCAATGAGTATGCAGTTTCAGTTAGGCGGGATGAATATAGTTCAAAGAACTGTTTTGTGACGTGGTGCCAATAGGCAACAACACTGTACACTGAAAACTGTAAGAAAACCGAGCTCGTGCTGTATTCTTACTGCCGTGAAAACATATTAAGTATGCTACATATACTTCTAAATTAATTTTGTTCATTTATTGTTTTTCTAGGTGTTTTGGACGTGTGAATGTATCATCAGTGAGGGGGTATATTTTTTCAGTATTATTTTTCTCATGTATGATTATCAGAGCAATGTCTGTGTTAGAAGCTGATTTGCACAGGTTTTCTTCTGTTCCTGTGTGTTGGTAAATTTCATATGTCGCGACAGTTATGATTTTATAAAGTATAAATCACAGTTCTAAATGTTAGTCTTATTGGCATCTTGGACTAACTATGTGAGTTGCTGTCCTGTAAACTCTACGATGTTTATCAGCATCACTGGCCTCTAATGGCTACATGTCAATAGTGGCCAAACTCCAGTTGTGACAACCAAAGTTGTCAGTGGACAATTCCAGATGTCCTCTGGTTCACAGAGTCTTCCTTCCCACACACTCATGCATTGTTAAGAAACATTGGTGTGAAGGAGTTCTGCTACTGTGTATCTGGGCTTGGAGACTTCTTATACACTAATTATATTCTTTATTGTTTTCATTGCACAAACT
>NW_022957133.1:0-404 GCF_012274545.1 Fukomys damarensis | reverse complement strand
ACTGGGATTAAAGAAGACTCTGAGAAAGTGACTCACTAAGATTACCCACAGATTAAAGACCATCTAGAGCAGCAGAACAGATGAGACTTTAAGTACAATCAGGCTCCCAAACAGTAAGAAAGCTGAATACAGCAGCAAGGAAAACAAAAATATGAAGGCAAAATAAGAATATTAACTAGGCTGTATACATGCACATGGTCTCTGGCCTGTTCCATGACTTGGTTAATAACAGGCTGTCTCTCTGGTAGTTCTTTTTTATTGGGGGGGGGTACCAGAGATAGAATTTAGGACCTTGCACTTTTAAAACAGGTGGTGGCACCACTGAGCTAAATCCCTGGTCTTTGGCTGCTGCTGAGCCCACTAGGAGACGCTGTTGACAGTTGCAGCTCCTTAGTTTGAGAAAA
>NW_022957132.1:0-231 GCF_012274545.1 Fukomys damarensis | reverse complement strand
CATTTCCTGAGAGCTTGAGTACAATAGTTCTCTCAATTTGTTTGGACCTTTGTATTCTTCTACCAAGATTTGGTGGTGACTGGGTTTTCTGATGATCAAATATTAATAAAACAGGTTTCTTGATGGCATTGCTTCTTTCCACAGTGCCAGGTCTTTTGAATATCTAAGCCAGTAAAAAAGAAATCCTTCTTATCAGATTGACAAAACTAGGAGCAGGGATTTAGCTCAGTG
>NW_022957131.1:0-806 GCF_012274545.1 Fukomys damarensis | reverse complement strand
CCCCCTGAATCCTGCATTTGTGCTGTTTCATCCTTAAATTCCGTAGGTAGGACCAAACCAGGAATACTTCCGTACTTGGGGTCAGTAGGTATGGGCTGTGCAGCACAGTGGCCTAGAACAGGTGCCCTTCAAACTGAGTGGAGAGGGTTTCTACAAAAGACAGGCTGGCATATCATGCCAAAAGCCAAGCAATCTACGTACAGAAGCCTATGAATAAATGTGGATAACAGCTTTACTCATAATGACTAAAAACTAAAAATATATAAAGATATATTCCAATGGGTGAATGTTTAAACACGCTGCGATATAGCTATACTGTGAAATACAACTGAACAGCAAAAAGTAATGGGCTAAAGTTAACAACTCAGGTGGATTTGCAGGGACATAGGTTAAGTTTTAGAAGCCACTGCCAGGGGCCACTTACTTTATCCTTTTACTTGTATAACATCCTTCATATAACACTGTTATGCAAACAGAGAACAGATGAGTGGCTGCCAAGGACTGAGATGGTGGCAGGGGAGGAAGAAGACGTAAGTGAGAAAGGAGAGGAGTGGTCCATGAGAGCAGCCAGGATATCACGGGGGACAAGGTGTCCCTCACCAAGCGGTGGCCTTTGTGGTGGGCGGGTTAGAAGGGTATTCACACAGAGGGCCTTGGACGTGTACAAGGTGATGGGGTGACTGTCCACGAAGTGATGGCGGACTCATTCAGGGTGAGGACGTGTCCACAAAAGCGGCATCCCGGCCGGGTGTATAGGAGCTCCGGGAAGGAGAGGAGTGTGTCTGTGTGGAATGCAGAGCTAGTTC
>NW_022957130.1:0-653 GCF_012274545.1 Fukomys damarensis | reverse complement strand
TATTATCTTTACTTGAATGTACAGATTTTACAAAATTAAATGTGGTGTTTTTCTTATTGGTAGTAAGGGTGGGTTGTGCTGAAAGAGAAAACCCAAACAAATTCAGTCAATTTTATTACTCTAGCATAATCTAAAAAAAGAGAACAGTTAACAGTATTACTCCAGAGTAGTCTTAGTCATATTATTACCAAATGAGGCTCTTTAGTTCAGAAAATATTTGCTAGAGAAGTCCTAGAAATGCAAATATAAAAATCATATGTCCAAATTGCACAAGTTGGCCAGGATAGTCCAGGAATAAATAATAAGAATGGCATGTAGCTTAGACAGAAATTTAAAAGGTTTTTCCAACTATGAGAGCTTTTATTTGTTTAAAAGGTCTTTCCTCACTGATAGTATTGTGGTGTAAATACCATTAAAAATATTTTTGAGGCCTAATAATAAAATATATCGTATAACAGACACCACTGTATAGGCAAGAAAATAATGGAAGTATAGACAAGAATCTTGACATTTAAATGAGAGCTAAAGATGGTAACTTTCAATTCCCACAGATCTTGAACTTCTGTTTTAATAAAAATATAAGAAACATAGAACAAGAGCAAAATCTTGGAACCAATCAAATTAGGAATAGAATGGAGAACTGGAGCTGTGAG
>NW_022957129.1:0-377 GCF_012274545.1 Fukomys damarensis | reverse complement strand
CCCATTGCAGGTGGTTGGCCTCAAGCTGGGGTTCGTTTGAGCCCATTGCAGCATCAGTCATACACAAAAGGTCAGCAGGAGGCAACCATCGATGTCCTGCGGATCATCTCTCGGCTGGCGGGCTAGAGACTGTTGTGCTTCACAAAAAATGGTATGAGCGAGGGCTCCTTGAGCTCCTGAATGGCTTTTGAGGGAGGCAGGCAGGGTGAAGGAAGACTGAGATATCAGGAATCCGTGGCTCTCCTGGAGGCCTTTTGCCTACTGAGTCCCTGGGGATCTCAATGAATGGCAATGCCCTGCTAAGTTTTCTACGTGGTTATGTGCCCAGCGATGTATTCTCTCTGACTCTATAGCCATTCCTTTTCAGAGGGCTGTAT
>NW_022957128.1:0-202 GCF_012274545.1 Fukomys damarensis | reverse complement strand
TCTGGTATTTTGTTCCATCAATGGGGAAAGCAAGGCATGCAATCTGAAAATATTAAATTGCCATGTCCAGAAATAGCACTTCATAAGTTGTAAGTAAATTAAAATTTTAATACAGTATATTGTTATGATCATTCTGTTTTATTATTAGTTATTGTTAAACTCATACTGTATCTAATTTATTTTTGTTGTTGTTGTTGTTGTA
>NW_022957127.1:0-210 GCF_012274545.1 Fukomys damarensis | reverse complement strand
TTTATGAAGCTGGTACAGGTAGGTCAGTAACAGCAGTGGCAATACCAGCAGCAGCTCCTCCTGGTCACTAACCTACATGCCCTTCCACACGGGGTTTTCATCCTTAGAGCCACATTTGCATCTGTGTATTACTTGTCTGTGTTTGTGTCTGAAGAATTGTGAATTCATGTAAATCCTCTCATTTGTCTCGCATGCATTAATCCTCATTTT
>NW_022957126.1:0-707 GCF_012274545.1 Fukomys damarensis | reverse complement strand
AATTGGTCACATTACTTGCCATTGATAAGTTTCAAGCATGTCAGCATTGGGGAATATTTTTACACATTATGTATCAGTCATGGTTTAGTCTGGAGAAAGAAAGCACCCAGCAATTTGAATAAGAAAGGTTAAATATGAAGAATGATAGCTCTTTCTTAAATGGGAAGGGGATCAAGAGATGGAGGGATGAGAGAGAGGAGAGGGAAAGGGGATGGAAGCAAGAATTAAAATGTGTTTTCTACATGTACCAGCTCCACACAAGAAATGTAAATATTATGTATAGAAAACATGTACTAATAAAAAAATCTTAAAAAAATGAACTTTTTATAAGAGTAAAATAGAATAAAGAATACCCTAAGATTAGGGTGAGTACCCAAAGCAGAAAGGCACTTGGGAGGGACACCCTCCTTAAGGGTGGAATCATATTTTATTACAGTGGATATCACTGCAGTTCACTGCATGAAGAAGTTGCCTTGGGCCAGAGCCCCGCCAGTCAGTGGGCCAGGACTGGCATTCAGGAAACTGCTCATGCAGTGTCAACATAGCTGCCAGAAGCTGTTGGAAATTTTGGAAAGCCATCTGTGGCACCCACAAAGCTCCCTAACTACAAGTTCCTCTATGTGGTTCTGAGAGCTGCCCTCAAGGAGATGCTGCAGTAGTGGGTGGAACTTCTTGGAGGGCCCCTTTCTGGGCTACCAATGGGAGGA
>NW_022957125.1:0-2092 GCF_012274545.1 Fukomys damarensis | reverse complement strand
GCACTCTACCTCCTCCTGCAGTACACCATAGTCAGCAGTATGCGGGAGCTAGCATCCTTCCTATGGTCAGCTTCCTTCTAAAACCCCCTACTGGTGGCTTCCAAGTGAAATGCTGGCAATGAAGCACTGGCACTTTCTTTTTAAGGCTTCTCCAGAAACTTCAGATGTGACTGTCAGTTACAGCCTCTCCCTCTTGAAGGCTCACACCAGAATCTGTTGGAGTGGCTTCACGGTGAACTCTGAGACACTGCACCCTAGCAAATTTCTCTACCATCCAATGAACCAAAGTTGCATGCTCATCAATGAAGTCTGGCTATCGGCTTATGTGGAAAGGAGTGTCTTCCTGGAACATCGAATTGTAACAATAGCTGAATTCACCATCTCCCAGTCTCACCATATTGGCTACATTTATCTAAACACTCCACTCTTCTCCTTATAATAATTCTGAAATAAACTGTAACAGAGTCACATCTTACTTCATGTCAGTACAACTTAAATGTTTGTGAGCACCAACATATTACACATGGTGATTTCAAAGTCGCTCATGGATCCATGGAACTGAAAAGCACACACTTAGGTACAATGACTCTGCACCTGAATGCACAGCTTCAGTATCTCTGTGACAAGATGACAAGGGCTTCTACTTCTCTTGCAGTTTCAACTTTGAGGGGCCCTTATATCTGCTCCTTTCTCAGGTAACTATTACCTTTCCTGGTCTCTAAAGTGTAGTGAACTCTTGGTTCTTATTCAAGATTAACCAGTTTATGCATTAACCATGTGAAAAAATACATTAGTAAATTAATGAAAACAATTACCTTATTACATTTTCATAGAAATGTTTGTATCTCAGTAGGGGCTAATTGCTTGACATTACACAACAAAGGTTCAGGGCCATTCCCACCCAGCCAGCTGTAAGCATATCATTTGCTAGAAGCCCATAGTCTCATTCCACATGGGAAGAGAAGTACAAGGTCCAACCATAAGAATCTTAGGAGTCCTAGACAAGTATAAACTCATATCTGTGAGCAATCCTTTTTCACTTTGGGGTGACCAAGGGATTTTTAGTTTTACCTGATTCTTCAATGTTTATACTTTTACTTTAGAATTAGAGCAAAAGGGAGAGGTGTACTCTGCAGAGAAAATTTGAATTTTGCTGCAAAAATGGAGGAGCAAGAGCTTTTAATTTAGTGCTGAAACATCAAAGGACCAGCCTTGCAGAGGTTGAGAGTGCATATGAAGAATGTAGAAAAAAGGCACGGAAGGAGCTCATATTAAGAAGTGGGCAATTTAACTTCAGAGTTGTGTGGTTTGACTGTGATGCGTATGACCTGGCGTGTGAGACACTGAGGGATGACAGCATGATGAGGTCACCTGACAGAGAGCTGCTGAATAATTGCAGCAGTGTTGGGTAAAGGCTGCTAGCAAAAACACGATCATTCTGGGAATGCACTTTATCACCTAGACCATCTGCTGGATGGTTTAGAAAGTGGAGGACCATTTGCTAAGTGACAAACTGATGTCAGTTTATTCTAATGTTCAACAAAAGAAGAACTCCGCCAAGCAGCAGACAATAACAACAGACTATTTTGTCGCTTTTCATCAAGCAATTTGTGTGATGTTTTGAGTCCCTGCAGTATTATTCTTGCATTATGTTTATACTTTGATAGCATCTGTAGCACAGGGAATGTGTCCCTAAATATTGAATGTCATTTTAAGTAAATTGTTGTTCATTAAACCCATTGTAGACACTGTTTTGCCTGGATTTGTTTTAGCTATTGTTGGGAATTCTCCATCATTTCTTCCATCTCTCCTATCATTTCACGTTCAGGCACGTTGCCATAAACACCTGACAATAGACAGACTATGGGTATATCTTATGGTGATGCACATAACTCGGATTTCACATTACAGCTGGGCCTCTTGGAGCTCTAGACACGTAGTCTGCATTTCTTAAAGCAGAAACAGAGTGCTTAAAAATTCCATAGGCTCTATGTGTGCCTTTATCTACGTCTCTGAGAGTATGTCCCTCTTCTGCCCTAAAGGATGGGTATTGCTTCAAACTGGCTAACTATTCCTCAGTGCTCTGATCAGT
>NW_022957124.1:0-1195 GCF_012274545.1 Fukomys damarensis | reverse complement strand
GGGTCCTCCAAAGAGGTGAAGCCATATGATACATAGATATAGATTTGTTAGGAAATCAACTTGGGCTGAGTAGTCCCACAGCAGGCCACCTGGGTTGCTGACATTGTGACCTAATTCAAGACTAAAGGCCTCAGCATGAGGGAAACTGATGGTGAAACTGGGGCTAAGGCCAAAGATAAAAGATTCAAAGAGGATGCTGTTGTAAGGCTTGAGGTTCAAAGGCCAGAGAGTCTGGACTTCAAGAAAGGTTCATGTCTTAGTCAGTTTTCTCAGTTTGCTAGGACAAAATATCCAACACCCGAAAGTTAATGGCGGAAAGGTTTATTTTGGCTCACAGTTTGTAGAGGTTTCAGTCCATAGATAGCTGGCTCCAAGGCAAGGCTGTGTGGCCGCGGAGAATGGAAGAGGAAAAATAGTCCATGGCGTGGCAGACCGGTAGCAGTGAGTACAAGCCTTCCTTCCTTCATGTCCTCTTATATTCCATCCGGACTACCAGTCTATGGGTTGGTGACACCCATTCCCTAGGGTGGGCCTTCCCATCGCCCACACTCAGAGCTATGCTGAACTAATCAGCAAATGACTCCATGTAGCACATCTTGATCCAGTGTCCCACACCCATGATCCAGCTAGTTCCCAAAAGCCCCGCCTATGAGTACATGAGGCTTTGAGGGTACAGCTACATAGACGCCACAACGATCATGTCCTAACTCAGAAGCAATGAGAAACCAGCGGGTGGCAGGACTCAGGAGGCGGTGGGTGAGGTGAGAGGGATTTGGGTTTCTCTGTGGTCTCATCTCTATGCCGAGTGAAGCCAGGGTCAAGAGTGAGGCGGGGACAAAGGAGGGGAGGAGTTAAGGGGAGAGGAAGAGCTACGGAGCCGTCCTTGGGGAGCGGACTCCACAGATGGCACAGCAAAGCCACTGGCTCGCTTCCTTCTCCTCCAGTGCTTGCTCCCACCCAGTCAGCAGGTACTGGGTTCCTGTGAACACAGCCTTCTCAGCTCAGACACTTGGACGACTGTGAAGGTCAGCTTCCTCCTTGTCAATGGAAGGAGAACGATACTTCGTCAATTTCAAAATGCCTGACTTCTTCATTGCTCTTTCTTAGGGTTCTGTCAGAAGCAAAATGAACCCCAGGGAAGAGAAAGTACAAATAATTACAGAGGTAAGTGTTTGTTTCGAAGCCCCCTCGGGAT
>NW_022957123.1:0-251 GCF_012274545.1 Fukomys damarensis | reverse complement strand
GACAATAATGATAAAATAAAATTATACACATGTGATTTTTAAATAATTAACAAAACAGTCATATATTATATACTATGAAAAACAGCTATTTAAGTACAGGGATTTGTGGTAAATAAATACATAAAGTACATATTTCTCTACACTAAAATTTATTTAATAAATAGGAATAATAATGAAAATGTACCTATCAAAAGAAAGTAAAATATTTTACAAAGGAAACCTTGCTCTACCCAACTATTTTAGTATATTAT
>NW_022957122.1:0-217 GCF_012274545.1 Fukomys damarensis | reverse complement strand
ATTATTAGAGCAGATGTGATAACCAATTTAAATTCCAATAGTGCACATACCATTGATGGTAGTTGATTATATACTCCTTTGTCCAGTACATTGTTAATAACTCAAATAATAGGGTTTCCTGATACTTTATTTCTCAGCATAATTTGATGAACACGCAGATGAGAATGAAATAAAAGTTGGTACAATGTTCTCCATGTTAATAAATAGCAAGTGAAAA
>NW_022957121.1:0-287 GCF_012274545.1 Fukomys damarensis | reverse complement strand
ATTGTTCAAATTTTTATAAGTTTTTCCTAAGTATTTTTATAATACTCTTTTAAATGATACTTTTATTTCAATTTTTCTCATTGCTAGAACATTTAAATGCATTTATTTTTCTATATTAGCTTTGTATTGTGTGACTTGCTTATTCTGATCTTTTTATATTTCATTTTATTGAATTAAAGATAAAAGGATCCAAGAACGTTATCCTGTAAATTCATCAGAATTATTAATTAGCAATTCAATCCAGATAACTGTATCTTGCAAAGCTATCCTTCAAAACTGAAGAAATA
>NW_022957120.1:0-321 GCF_012274545.1 Fukomys damarensis | reverse complement strand
GCTCTCATGTCTTTCCTTCTTCCACCATCCTGAAGGATTGTATATGGACCAGCGCTGTGTGTACTACTGTAAACCCCTGCTGGAATCGGGCACACTGGGCACCAAAGGACACGTGCAGGTGGTTATTCCTTTCCTCACAGAGTCTTACAGCTCTAGCCATGACCCACCCGAGAAGTCCATCCCGGCCTGCACACTCAGGAACTTCCCCAGCATCATCGAGCACACGCTGCAGGTGATCATCTTTGGCAGTGGGAGGCAAAAGAGGTTAGGCACCTGTAAAATGGCACTGAGATACCATCTTTAATGGCTACGATCAAAAAA
>NW_022957119.1:0-236 GCF_012274545.1 Fukomys damarensis | reverse complement strand
GAGTTCACTTGCCTAGATGCCCGCCCAGGGCCAAAAGAATAAAGATTCCTTCCTCACTCTCAGCTTAGCTCCTAGTCCTGTCCCTGCACGGTGGCTTCCTGGAGGACGGTCATTTCCCCATGTTTGTTTCTATTTCTTAAGTGACTATGACGGCAGGAGACAGAACCAGGACGAATCTCGAGGCAGGGCAGGGGTGGGAGGGCAGAACTGAGCTCCAGCTGAGGAAGAACTCAGAA
>NW_022957118.1:0-731 GCF_012274545.1 Fukomys damarensis | reverse complement strand
CTCACAACAGTGTTTCAATCTCTGCCAGGCAGAGACCTACAAACAAAAACGAATACAGTTCTATTCCACATAAGGTGTGCACTTCACTGGTGAACTCACAGACTTGCAGCACCCTTCTCTGTGGAGTACTTGACATTCATGAAACTGACCGATTTCGCTATAAACAGCTAAGCGGCGAGAGAAGCTGTTTCCCGGGGAAAACTGCACTTTCAACCACAGAAGCCCTCTGCAAAATGCGTTTGTGTTCTAACATCAAACTGAACCTATCCCCAAGTATACAGAGCTCTGGAGGCTTGTATGCACTGAGAGCTGCTAGGCACTCTCTTAGGACTGAAGGGCTTCTCTGCTAAAAGTGCCTCACAACAGTGTTTCAATCTCTGCCAGGCAGAGACCTACAAACAAAAAGGAATACAGTTCTACTCCACACAAGGTGTGGACTTCACTGGTAAACTCAGAGATTTGCAGCACCTTTCTCTGTGGAGTACTTCACATTCATGAAACTCACCGCTTTCGCTTTAAATGGCTAAGCGGTGAGAGAAGCTGTTTCCCGGGGAAAACTACACTTTCAACCACAGAAGCACTCTGCAAAGTGCGTTTGTGTTCTCACATCGCACTGAACCTATCCCCAAGTACACAGAGCTCTGGAGGCTTGTGTGCACTCAGAGCTCCTAGGCCCTCTCTTTGGCCTGAAGGGCTTCTCTGCTAAAAGTGCCTCACAACAGTGTTTCAAT
>NW_022957117.1:0-241 GCF_012274545.1 Fukomys damarensis | reverse complement strand
GTTTAAAGTTAGGAATTAGTGGTTAGGTTTAGGTTTAGTGTTAGGTTTAATGTTAGGGCTATGATTAGATTAAACACTAGAACTATACTTAGTGTTTTGCTCAGGACCATGTCTGTGTTAGCGTTAAGGCTAGGGCTAGAGTTAAGGATTTTGTTATATTTAAGGTTAGGTTAAAGATAAGGCTAAGGCTCAAGATAACTTTGTGTTAGGGATAGGGTTAGTTTAAATTAGGTTTAGAGCT
>NW_022957116.1:0-492 GCF_012274545.1 Fukomys damarensis | reverse complement strand
TGGGATGTTCGGATTAAGGATGAGTTATTGCCTAATGAGTCCACTGACAGGTTTGAAATAGTTCTGTATAGGATAAGGGTTCCCTGGTAACCTGGATACCATAAAAGGAACAGAAAGAGGGTCCCTGCTTGTCACTTGTTTCTTCTTTGCTACCTTGTGTCTTCCATGAACTGTTTCCTCTCTGTGATGCCTGTCTGTCATGCTACCCTGCCTTGGAGCCACCCAACTTTAGACTGAAACCTCTATAACCTGTGAGCCAAAATCAAAATTTCCTCAACTAACTTTGAGTGTTGGGTATTTTATTTCATCAACGAGATAAAAGCAACTAAGACAATAAGAAAAAGAAAAGGAATTTGGAATTTTGCACAGTAAGTTCTAGGAAGGTAACAAAATGTATATGGCAAAATAATCGCAGATAGGAGTTGATTGTAAAGTAGACACATCTAGATGTCACTGCTAGTGATAAGACTCATGTTCCTCTTTCCAGTGTGG
>NW_022957115.1:0-203 GCF_012274545.1 Fukomys damarensis | reverse complement strand
CCACAAAGCACAGGATGCCACTGAGGAGGGACAGAGTGGCAGTGACAATCCCTAGCGGGAACACATAGGAGAAGTGTTTCTTGGTCACAGTAAACTCTAATGGGAAATCAAGGGTGCTTTGGCCAGAAATGTCCATGGAGTAGTTCCAGCTCACAGCCAGAGCCACACAACCAGAGTTGAAGAAAAGAAGGAGGCCCGAGCTT
>NW_022957114.1:0-927 GCF_012274545.1 Fukomys damarensis | reverse complement strand
ACGTCCTTGGCCCTCACATGCACTGCCCAATCCACCCAGAGAGACTCGGTCCTGGCGAGGGACCATGCACGTGTCCTTCTGTCATCTTTCATACTATCAGTACGTAGCCCTCTCCACACCAGAGGTGCTCAGAGTCACCCTGACTGTGCTGCTGGACTTGCACTCAGTGCGCCCACAGTCATCCTGGTGCAGGTTCGTAGTGCACGAGTAGCCTGGGTGCTCAATTGGCTGTACCGTGTATGACTGCATATGTACACCTGTGGCGTTCACACAGCAAAGCCACCTAATGCCATATTTGTCTAAGGTGTCCCTGTCATTGAAGCAATATGGTCACATATCTAAGGCAGGGAAGGCAAATTTGCTCCAGGAGGTAAACCCAAAGTGAGCAGAGAAGTGGCTGATGATGTAGGTCCCGGACACAGCCAGGTCCAGGCTGAAGTCTCAGAACTGGAAGGACTTGACTGCACTTATTATCTGTTGCCATGTCATGTTATGGCCTGCAGACCGGGGTTGGCTGTTACCTCTCAGTCTCAGTGTGGTGTTCACATTTGTTTTCTCTATATTCTTCTTTTAAAAATTATTTCTAAACCATTGTACATATTTTTACAAGGAACCTCAGCTTTTATTGATAAAATAGGCACTGGTTAATTAAATAATGTTACTTTTGTCTGTATCTTTAATGAACCACTCAGTTCTTTGGGTAAACATTGTAATTACAGACTTCTTAAATTATAACAGTAGTTTATGTTTATTTTGGAAAATATGGTAAACAGAGAAAAGTAAAGGAAAAATTTCATAATCTTACCAGGCAGAAATAAACCAAAACAAATGTTCTTCTAATCCTTTCCCCATACATATATCAATATTGGCCAAAGTTACTCATTTGATTCTCATTTTATTCCTTGCTCTTTTCCCCACTGAACACTC
>NW_022957113.1:0-316 GCF_012274545.1 Fukomys damarensis | reverse complement strand
AGAGTTTGGCAGACTGCTTCTAAACTGAGTCCATACTTACTCCAGCTCAGGTTCATCAGTTATTGGCACTCTTTCAAGTCTATCAGAGCAAAAACAAAGTCTTTCAAGTGTGATAAAATATATCTGGAGAAACTACCTATTTCATATAGAGACACAACATTCAGCAAAATACACATCATAAGTGAAGAGATGTCATCACATAACAAATTAAATAAAAAACTGTAAAAAGGCAGCTTAAGTTGTTGGACTTGCAGATGAGGATCATATGATCAATTATGTATATACCAAGGAATACTATCTTAAAACAATGGCATGT
>NW_022957112.1:0-783 GCF_012274545.1 Fukomys damarensis | reverse complement strand
GCGGCTCTCACCTCCTATTCCCCGCGGGACGGGGTCCCCACAGAGAGCCGCAACTGGCGCCCAACGTGGTTTACAGAGGTTACCGACTCCAGATCGGATGGCAGAGAGACGACGAGTCCGGAGCCCGCCCGTCAGACACCAGGTAAGCCCCATCCGGGTGGTGCAGGGTTGGGGTTAGTCAAATCTTAGCTAAGGCACAGCCGCCGTCCCAAAGTTCCCCGAGAATAGGGGGAACGCAGTTAGTGAAGGAGCTAAATTTATCTCTGATATAAAAAAGCAGTTGAAAAACCGTAATATTGAAGTTAGAAAGAAAGATCTCTTGCAATTTCTGCTGTATGTACACAAAGTCTGTCCCTGGTTCGTTATCACCTGCCCCAAAATTGTTCCTTCCATATGGGACCAGATTGGTCGCGAGCTCACTGACTACTTTGATCAGCACGGCAGCGACTCAGACAAGGACATGATGCTCCAGTACTGGCAACTTCTTAAAAATATCATTGTCGATGTCCCCCATTGCCCTCTTTCTAGTCAGATCATTCAAAATGCACAAGAGCACCTGGAATTGGCCTCTCGTCATTGCTCGCGCTCTCAATCCAGAGCCAGTTCCTTTGTTAACTTAGCTGACCCTGCTTCGCCTTTGTCTGATCCCCTCCCCCCGCTAACCGATTCGGCCACTCAAGCCACCCCACCCTCACCTCCCTCTCTTACGTGCCGAACTCTTTCCTTTGTTTCCACCCTCTATCCGTCTATACGCGCAGTTCCTACGGCCCCCAAGCTCCTTAC
>NW_022957111.1:0-219 GCF_012274545.1 Fukomys damarensis | reverse complement strand
CCTCTCAGGATGCTCCCTTAGCCCTGTCCATGTCCCGGCACTGGGAACCCTGTCCTCAAGGAGCCCCTGAGGTTCTAGAACAAGCCCACCAATATGGTCATTCACTGGACTAGGTCCTGGGAAGGTGCTAGAATTAACAAAGCAGAGTTCCAGCATGAAAAGGAAAAGAAAATTGGGCATGATGGTGCATGCCTGTAATCACAGCTACTCAGGAGGCTG
>NW_022957110.1:0-463 GCF_012274545.1 Fukomys damarensis | reverse complement strand
GTACCCTAGCACCAACCTGAAAGGTAGAATTTTTACTTATTGTAAGATCATGTTAATTTAAATGTTATTTTTCACAAAAATAGCTACCATTTAATGAGTGTTTACTATGTCGAAGGTACTGTGATAAGCACTTTATTTACAACATCTAACTAAACCCTCAATTTATAATGCTTTGAAACAGTGTTCTCATTCTGGAGTTGAAGAAATGGAAATTTAGGGACTTTGATTTTAGAGATCCAGAGATTTCAGAGAAACTGATTTCAGAGATCCAGAGTTACTATTTTTAACAACTACCTGATATTGAGTCTGTACAACTTTACATGCTGGTTTCTAAGTGCTTCCCTAGTGCCTGTGGATTAAGTCTCTCTGTCTCTGTCTTGCTGTCTCTCTTTCTCCCCTGTCTCTGTCTTTCTCTTGATATATAGGTGTGATTATATATGTGTGTGCAGGCGAGCATGTGTGC
>NW_022957109.1:0-247 GCF_012274545.1 Fukomys damarensis | reverse complement strand
TCTTCAAGAAATTGTGCATCACCCTCTTGACTGAGATTCTATTAGCAGAGAGGGCATTATTAAAATTAAATGGAAGCCATATAGCCGGGTGTGGTGGAGCACACCTGTAATCCCAGCACTCGGGAGGCTGAGGAAGGAGGATTGCTGTGAGTTCGAGGCCAGCCTGGGCTACAAAGTAAGTTCCAGTCAGTCTCAACTACATAGTGAGACCCTGTCTCAAAATAAAACAAAACAAAACAACAAAACA
>NW_022957108.1:0-358 GCF_012274545.1 Fukomys damarensis | reverse complement strand
TGCTGATTACCTGGATGGGATGTCAGGAGCTAGTTTCTTCTGAGGGACCTTCGGGTATCTTCCAGAGAGTAGCCATGACCCCCCCAGTTCTCACCTCAGTTTCCATCAGTTCCACGCAATCAGAAATCTGTCTCCAAATGACTATTTGGTCAATGTTCCACCCACCATGGGCATCAATGTGTGGATTCACCAAGGGGCAACTGGAGAAATCTGTCCTCTGCTTTGAGAGTGGCAGCTACCCTAAAGGCAATTACTAGCTGGCAGAGTAACCACCATTTGTTTATGATTTTTAAGGGATGGATAAAAGCCTGAACTGTCTTTATCTGAGATGATTTCATAAGACACCCATTTTACAGCA
>NW_022957107.1:0-231 GCF_012274545.1 Fukomys damarensis | reverse complement strand
GTGGATTGATGAAATAAAAGGACGGAGACTCTCTATATCGGACCCGCTCAAACACAGACCGCTAGCTTTGGACAACATGGCAAAGGGAGCACGGCAGAGAAAGGATCACATTTTCAAACAAAGGAGATGGAACAATTAGATCATTCACATGCAAATTTTTAAAGGACATCTGAAGCTTACCTTTTTTTACCATACAAAAGATGGATCACAGACCTAAGTGTAAAATCTAAA
>NW_022957106.1:0-206 GCF_012274545.1 Fukomys damarensis | reverse complement strand
CTAGAACGGCGTTGCGATGTGCAGGTCCTTGGGAATGCCCAGTGCATCCCACCTAAGGCACTGATCTCACCTTCCCTCGCACAGGCAAACTACCCTGTAGGTGAATGCCTCCTGGATCACGCTCACCAATCCTAACCCTAACCCTAAGCCACCACCTGATTCCTAAGCTCCCAGAAGGCTGTCCTGGAAATCCAGCGCAATGGCAG
>NW_022957105.1:0-1126 GCF_012274545.1 Fukomys damarensis | reverse complement strand
CCCTTGAAGCAGCGTCCACAGTGACAAGAGCCACCAACCCGACGCTTGCTGCTCTCTGGCCCGTCAGCCTCCGTGGGGCTCTGCCGGGTGCGGTTCCCGGAGGAGTCCACGTCCAGCCCCCAGGGAAGGAGCGAGCCCCGCCGCCCACGCAGGCTGACCCACCTGGGACCCGCTGACCTCGGTGCTGTGGATGCCCGTGATGGCGTCGATCAGGTTGTGCGCCTCATCGATGATGACGACTTGGCCCTGCAGCCGGATGCCGGCGGCCTGCCGCGTGGCTTCGTGCAGCAACATCGGGTAGGGCAGCACCACCAGCTGGAGGGGAGAGGTGGGCGCTGGGGCGGTGGCCAGGCGGGGCCCGCGGGGAACCTGCCCGCCTTCTCAGTCCTGACGGGAGCTGCGTCGTTTCCCACCCAGACTGTGTAGGGAGACGCAGGAGAGAAAGCCATGGTGTAGACCCACGCCTGCGCAACCGCCGGGCTCAGAATACGGGCACAGCAGACCCAGAGCTCACAGATTCAGAGGGGACCGAGGGTGCGAAGGAACAGGAAGCCCCTGCAGCTGAGCCTCGCCTGAGCCCGCCGGGGTCCGAGGACCCAGGAACTGTGTCTCCGTGAGCACCCACAGATTCGGGTCGCACACTGACGAGTCACCCTCGACCCGCAGGCAGCTCTGGTTCTCCTGGAGTTCAGGGCTCACACTGTTCTGCGTCTTTCAGAGTCCACTTCCTCTTTCCCTGATTTACACTCCGTTCTCCACAAGTGACTTCCTCTTTCCCAAAGTGACTCACATTGAGGAAGTAGCAAGAAAGTATCTGAACCACGCCCACCCAATATTAATGTACCTTTTGTTTCCTTCCAGTGCAGGGGGAACCCAGGGCCTTACACACGCCAGCAAACATGCTTCCCTGAGTTGCGCCCCAGCCCCTGAGCTACCATGTTTTAGCTGCAAAGTAGCACCTTTTCCTGTTGAGGACACAGCAGGTCTGTGCCAGCACCGTCACATGGTGCAGCAGGTGTCCACGCAGGGACAATCATCCCGAAAAGCCACCCCGTGTGCTGAGCTCAGCTCCGGCCCTGGTGAATTCCCACTGGGCATCTCTCCCTGGCTCCGATCTGCTGTCCCC
>NW_022957104.1:7027-8697 GCF_012274545.1 Fukomys damarensis | reverse complement strand
GAAATCTTTGCTAAATGTAACATTTGGGCCTTAAAAGACATTTTGATTGTATTGCTTGTCCTGGCTATGGGTTATATTTTTTTTATCCCTCTATGTATAGTAATTTTGTATAGTAATATAAAACTAGGCATTCTTGATAAGTGCTGGAATAACTATGGTTTCTTGTTTTTCTGTGGTGGTTGGTTTTTAATAATCTGGCCTTCTCTGAGTTGCAAATTCTGTCTTCATGATCTGCTGCTTGTGATTTGGTCTCAGTATTTTTATCTTTGTGTTTAATAAGGCACTCTGAGGGTTTCTGGGATTCTACATATCTTCAGGGGTAAATTGGTGATTTACATAGAGGTTGGGATTAAATTCTTTCAGCCCAGGAGGTCCCACTATCTGTGTATGTTTAGGGATTGCATTGAAGTTGTACCTGCTTCTCCAGTCTCATTTGCCTTCGCTTTTCAGTTAGCTACCCAGAGCTCCTTTGTATATATGTATTTTCCTAAACAACTAACGGGCTGGGAGAAGTTATTTACAGCCCTTGCATGGCCCTTTCATTTTTAGCAACAATCTGCTGACTTTCTGAGAGCTGTGCTGCTCACCCTGAGTTTTGACTGCAGCCTTGGTCTTTTTTTTGGTCGTTTTCAATTTACATGAAGTATATGCATCTGAAAATTTTATTAATTTGCATTTTTACCTTTTTTTTCTTCTGAAGAATGCTGACTTCTGTGATGGCATTAATAGACATTATTCCCTCTTTTGTTTTTATAATATGTTTTGATTTTTGCTATTTTTTCAATTTTTTATTAATGTGAACAAATAAAAAATTTTTCATTGGTGACTAATGTTTAGAAAAGTGGAAAAATAATTTCATTTTAATGAAGTTTACTTTAAAATGAGTAATGAGATTTATTTAAAATTTATATTAACTGTGAAGATTAAGAATTTCCTGTAAATGATAGATACTTCTTTTATCTGATTGGAGTTTTTTGAAGTATTCCTTGGGTCTACAAATTTAGTTTTACATTTTAAAATGGTGTGTTTTTTTTTTTTTGATGATTTATAAAGAAAGGAGCCAGTTTCATTGGTGTGTAGCCCTAAACCTAGCCACTTACAAGGTGAGACATTCGGATTGAAAGTTTGAGCCCAGCCTGGGCAACGTAGGAAGACCCTGTCTAAAAGTAAGAAATAGGAAGGGTGGGAGATGTAGTTCAGTAGTAGAATACTCCTAGTACACACACACACACACACACACACACACACACACACACGCGGGGGAGATATATCTCTAGTATAGAAAAGCTACTGCACACACACACACACACACACACACACACACACACCCACACACACACACGGATGATGGGAGATAGAGAAATGGAGTGGGGGGAGGGAGAGAGGGAGAGAGAGAATGAACTAGCTACTGGCCAAACAGACCATCAGTGTATAATTTCAGTGCCTGTTTATGATTGCACTGGTAGATAGTATATATGACCATAATTTTAAAAGGCCAGAATGATAAGAGCTGAGGTGGATTAGTGAAGTTTACCTATTAACTTTTTAGTGAAACTTATCTATTAACTCAAAATCAAATAGCTAAGGCCAGGGATTTAGCTCTGGATTCTGCCACCTGCCTTGCAAGATCAAGGTCTGGGGTTCAATCCCTGGTTAAAAAAAAAAATCAA
>NW_022957104.1:1216-2986 GCF_012274545.1 Fukomys damarensis | reverse complement strand
CTCTTTGTGTGTATGGGTTAAGTGTATTTTTGTTTTGTTTTGTTTTTGGTACCGGGAATTGAACTCTGGACCTTGCATTTGTGAAGTGCAGGTGGCAGAACCATTGAGATTAATCCCTAGCCCTGGGTTAAGTGTATTTTTAAAAAATAGTGCCTTGTGATAGTATATCCTTGATTCATGGCTTTTTTTGTTTTGTTTTGTTTTTGGTACCGGGAATTGAACTCTGGACCTTGCATTTGTGAAGTGCAGGTGGCAGAACCATTGAGATTAATCCCTAGCCCTGGGTTAAGTGTATTTTTAAAAAATAGTGCCTTGTGATAGTATATCCTTGAAATTCATGGCTCCTGTCTCATTATTAGTATTATGATCATCATTTCAGTCACTGTTTTGGTAGAGAACTTTTGAAAATGTCATTAAGAGTTCATTAATTACTCCCAAAACATCATTAATTGTTTGGCAAAGGACCTTCATATTTACTAGTATGAACTTAGTGTTTCAGAGTTACCAGAATCCTTGGCAAAAGACTGTTTAGTATTCATAAATTTTAATTAAAAATTTGATACATTGTTACGTTAAAATTCAGAGATAAAGCTGTGGTTATTTTTGGGGGTGTCAGGCGTTGGACCCAGGGCCTTCACACTAGCTCGAGCCTTAGCCCTTTTTAATTTATTTGAGATAAGATTTCACAGTATTGCTAAACTATCCAAGCTGGCTTCAAATTTGAGATCCTCCTGGCTCAGCCTTCCAGAGTACTGGGATTCTAGCATGTACTACTACACTTGATTTATAGCTATATTTTGTTTGTTTTCATCCATGAGCTTAAGTATATATTTTAAAGTTTTTTTTTCTTTAAGCTATGTTTTGGAAATTTAGTCAGTTTTATACTAAGATTACTATAGTGGTTTTTTATAGTTTGGGGAGAGTTAGGTATATTAAATAGGTTTTAATTTTCTTTGGAGTTTTTGTCTCTGATTTTGACTTTAAAATTATTGAAATAAAATTTCCCAGCTTTTAACATTTACGATGATAAGCTGGACGTGGTGGTGCACGCCTGTGATCCCAGCACACCAGAGGCTGAGGCTGAAGGATCACTGTGAGTTTGAGGCTGGCCTGGGCAACATAATGATTTCAAGACCAGCCTTAACTACATAGTAAGATCCTGTCTCAAAAAAAAAAAAAAAAAAAAAAAATCAGAAAAATTCAGTGTGGTAAAGGAAAGGCCATGTACCCATTGTAAATCATATTGCAGAGTCTGAGAATTCTTTTTATTCTGAGATTTAGATTGTAGTGTTTTTGTTTTTAAGATTAACTCTAGTATTTAACAGAGACTAAAAAGGGTTGTTAGTTTTACCTTTACTTAATTCATTTATAATGTGAAATTGTTTTATTTTTAACCTTTTAAAACTTAGCACAGGGAATTGGATTAGAGCCGGTGGTAGAGAGAGTGCTTGCTTAAGCACCTGAAAGACTACCCTAAAACAAACCACCCCTCTGCGTTAGACACTCTGATTAGGAAACGGAATCAGTTTCTCATGTTTGAATGCTTTCTTAATGGATGCTGTATATGGACAGTCCTTTCTGTGGATATTTTACTAACATACCAGATGTTTTCAGTGGACATTTATTTAAGGGAGGCTAAAGAAATTATAACGTTTGGATGACCTCCCATCATGAACTTTTTCTTTTGTTTTGGTTTTTACTTATTTATGAACTGTCTTACAGAGATATTAAAAGTAATTGCGACCCTGCTTCGAAATTCTCCCCAGTGCC
>NW_022957104.1:0-937 GCF_012274545.1 Fukomys damarensis | reverse complement strand
AAAAAAAAAAAAAAAATGTATTTATGTATGTATGTATATATATAGATATATATCTTAAAATAAAATAAAATAAAAATGATTCATCTGTATTTGTTTTCCATTAAGGTATGTGAGTTAAAGACCAAAAAGTTAAGTCAGAGTTTTCAGTACTAGCTTGTTTAACTATTTAAGTATATAGATACATGAGGTTTTTTTTTTGAGGGGGTGTTTACACCATACTACTTTAGAATTCTTTCAAGTGCTATTTTCCCCAGTAACTCAGTACTTTTGTGACTTTCAGGAGCTTGCTACAGTGTTCTGTGTGGCAAGAGTGGATGCTTTCTCTCTGCTATTTTAATCCTAAGAATTCAGATGAGCAAAAGATAACAGAAATGGTGTATGCCATATTCAGAATCCTGCTGTACCATGCTGTCAAGTATGAATGGGGTGGCTGGCGTGTGTGGGTCGATACCTTATCAATTACACACTCAAAGGTAAGTGTCTTTGTAAAAGTATATTCTAAACATATGTAGTTTTGAATTTGAATTCATATACTTCAAGTCAAGGAAAAAAGATAAAGCTAAACTCTGAAAGTACAATGAAAACAAAACTAGAACAAAGAATCTATAAAAATAAATATGAATTTTTCAGAGTCAAAATAATTTTTTCAAATGTCCATTTTGTGTGTGTTTAGTGAAGTCAAATCTTGCATCACAGCCATAGGAATTTAGAGTAAGCGGGGCTCACAGGCACCGTATGTTTCCGTCGTTAGGAGCTTTTGAGCACACGGTGGCGCACTGTATTCAAAGATGGGATTTGTTTGGTGGTGGAGTCAAAAGAAAAGCTCTGGTGCTCTTTTCAGCCACACACACTGACAGAGAAGCTCAGGCTCACGTTTGCTCTGTGCTCATTGTCACAATCAGTTAAAAAATTGGCTTAAAAAATTTACTAGTCTCAC
>NW_022957103.1:0-208 GCF_012274545.1 Fukomys damarensis | reverse complement strand
GTAGTGATGGCAGAGTTAGCTCTCTGCTTGGGCTGAAATCCAGGTAAACTGGCAGACCCTGATGCCTCTGTCTTTGCTATTTTCATGTGCATCTTTGCAAAAGTGCTGTCTCACCCTCACCTCCATGTCTTTACCAGGTAGAGACATGCTCTGTTTAGAACCTCCAAACAATCTTTCCAGCATGCTGTCCTCAGTTTGTGCTTGATGG
>NW_022957102.1:0-268 GCF_012274545.1 Fukomys damarensis | reverse complement strand
TTCTAAAGTTTAACATTACTTCCATATAAGTTAAAAGAGAAATAGAGAGAGGGGCTCTGTGAGATCTTTGCTCCTTTTTTTTTATTGTTGGCACTGATCTCTAATACGTGCTATTAGAATATTAATAGCTACGACTTGGTATACATCTTCTATGTGCCAGACCCTAGATTAGTGATTCTGAGAGCATTTTTATTTGTACTCAGCCACTTTAAGCAGGCTTTCTGTTTTCTGCACTATTTTCTATTCCGTTGTTAAGATTATCTGGAAT
>NW_022957101.1:0-205 GCF_012274545.1 Fukomys damarensis | reverse complement strand
CAGATCTCACTGACACAGCAGTTCAGAAAAAAGAGACTCTAGCCCGATTTCAAACAACCTTTTCATTAGCACAGACGCAGAACTAGGGGCTTTCTATACAGGTCAATGCTTAATAGGTTAACATTTCGCGAGTGTGTATTTCCTCAATGCTTGTTGGCCCAGGCCAGATGGCTGTCCTTGTCCTAACCACAGGTTTTTGTAAGAT
>NW_022957100.1:0-1924 GCF_012274545.1 Fukomys damarensis | reverse complement strand
CAATGAATGTAACTGTACTGTATCCCTAAAATGTACCAATAAACTCAATTAAAGCTAAAAAAGAAGAACTCAAAGTATAAATAAAAAGCAAAATAAAAGTTAGATAACAGGTAACAGGGAGATAGCTATTTGCAAATGAGATGACAACCAACAGTTGGAGGGAGGTAGCAAGGGGAAATTTAATTAAGACATATTATGTATGTTTAGCAACTCTCTAGGATGCATGTGATCATTATGTACTATATACATGTACAGGTACTCATAAAAAAAACTTTAAAAAAGTAAAAGAACGCTGCCTGGATTTTCCAGCACATGAGCTTCCAAAGTTTTATTACTATCAAATCCCAAATGCCAAGAGAAGGGACTACAAAGTTTTGACAAATGGGATATTTTAGTAAGATTGGCAAACAACAATCCAAATATTTAAAAAATAATAGTGACATCTCTATTTAGCAGTGATCATTAAGAAGAAACAATGTGGTAACAGAGCTATATATTATGGTAAGGGGAAAATGTATAAAATTCATTCCTTAAAAAACACTGTTGAGGAAACATCTGAAGACTAAAGCCAAATTCCAACTTCCTAAAACATGGACTGATTAAATTGACATATAATGGAGACCCCTGCGGAGAATCCCAATCTCATGTTTGGTGCCACAATGCATGGCAAGAAGAAATCCTCAGAGATAAGAGTTACAAAGAAAAATAGGGAGCCAGGATGGCCAGGGCTGAGAAAAAAGCACAGACCCTAGGCAGCGAAAGCCTTCAAATGATATTGGTGTCATAATCATGCTACCTGTGGTTGCTAGGGTTATGTTGCTGATGCAGGCAAGATTTGTAAAAGAGACAAAGCATTCGCATGGTTAGGCTGGGAACAGAATTTGCCTAAGAGTCCTCTGATCTTGGTTGTGTGTTATTCTCATATGCTTTTGTAAGACTCACTTCTTCAAACAAGCCAATTGCAGGGTTAATTCTCTACAGTCTGCACTGAACACAGCCTGCTTTGGGCATATCAATGGGGCAGTCCTCCACATATATATACATCTGAACCTGGATCACCAATCCTGGCAATAATTTTCACATTACTTTATGATTTATACTAACAGCATTAAAATTTTTGATGAGAACTGAGAGGAAATTGACTGAGTTGAAAGTTTATCCAAAAGTATAGAATGCTCAAAACATTTTTAAATGATAAAAAGGGCTACTTGTCACATGAAAGGGCACAATAGACTATAGTAAGGAGTGGTGAATGGTCATGGACCTAGAGTTTAGAGTTCAAGAAAAGAAAACAGTTGCTTCAAATGATAAATTTGATTTTATACATTTAGAGGAAGAAAGTACACTTAGATTGTCTTGCAGATCCAGACAAATGCATCCCACACAGGCTAAAAACAAAATTATAAAGAATAAAATGGTTTCTCTAAAAATCACTCACTCAAGGGCCAGGGATTTAGCTCAGTGGTTCTGCCACGTGCTTCGCAAGTGCAGGTTCCAAGTTCGACACCTGGTACCAAATACATAAATAGATAAATACCACTCACAAGCAAGCCTAAAGTATATTCTCTCGCATGTATTTTTTTGAGTCTGGAAAATTATGCAGAGGCAGAAGTCTCGGGCTTCAGAGTATGCAATGTCAGGGAAATAGATGACACTCCCATCTCCAAACAACTGATAACACCACTCTGGGAATAACAGCGACAATCGACCGGAATTGTGTAAAACCTGGGTAAAGAAAGCCATCAAGCATGTTGAGGGCAGTAACAAATCCAAAAGCAGTGGCTGTGCCCTTATTTCTGGACAGCAAGATCCTGTTTCGGGAGATGTAAGGACTTTTCTTCAGGGAAGTTTAGGGGGATCGCCTTAAAAATGTCAAAGTGTGTGACACTTTAGGAGCAGTGCCATCCAAGAGATTTCTTCACAA
>NW_022957099.1:0-626 GCF_012274545.1 Fukomys damarensis | reverse complement strand
ATTTATTACCCCTCTTCTAAATCCTGTCATCTATACTTTTAGAAATAAAGAGATGAAGGTGGCAATAAGAAGACTCTATACTCAATTTTTAAACTATAGTATAACTTCTTAAATATATTGATAATATATGAACAAATTATACTATAATTTCAGAAGAACATGTGGCACAATATATAAATTTTGTTGAATTTAACCAGAAGTTATCTCTTTATAGGTATTGTGCAACATTTGCAGTTTTGTCTTCAAATTGGATTGTGATAACAATCTGTTAACTGCATAATAATAGACTTGAAGATGAAAGGTCATGAGTACCACATCTTACCTCTGGTCTTGCATTTATAAGGGAAAATACAATAATTCTAAAGTGTAAAGAATCTTTTTTGTGTATGAGGATTGGACCTAGAGTCTTGCTGTAGGCAAGCACTTTACTATTGCGCTATAGTTTTAGGTTTTTATTTTAAAAAAATTTATTTTGGGACTGTGTAGCTGGCCTCCCCTGCCCAGTTTACTAGCAGGATATAAGCGGTATAGGATTCTTGCCTCACCATATTTTAGCTGTATTATATTAGGTGTCTGAGCAAAGCCTATACAATTCATGTGAGTGTTTCAGATAGTGGGCTAGGTGA
>NW_022957098.1:0-385 GCF_012274545.1 Fukomys damarensis | reverse complement strand
TATTTATTTGAGGCAGGGTCTTGCTTTGTCGTTCAGGCTGGCCCTGAATTTGCTATGTGGCCCAGGCTAGCCTCGAACTCATGGTGATCCTCCTGCCTCAGTTTCTAAGGTGCTGGGATTACAGGTGTGTGCCACCATGCCTGGTTCATGGACTTGGTGCTGTTTAAAAATTGTGTCTTCAGGTTTGAATTTGGTTTAAACTTTTGCGATTTTATTATAAATTTATCAACTAAGAATTAATAAATCCGGTAAGCATGATATTTCTCAAGCAATATATATGAATGTACAGTGTAACTTTATCTTGTTAAAATGCATACTTCATTTTGAACCACCTATGTAGAGGCAGAAGTTTCATCTGCTCACTTTGCAGTGCACTTTCTTTTCT
>NW_022957097.1:0-213 GCF_012274545.1 Fukomys damarensis | reverse complement strand
TATCCTGTCCCATACCAGGCCTCTCTCTGAGGACTGCAAGACATCACCAACAGTGTAAAATATGCCTGGTAACATCAGCCTTGGCGGGGAAGAAGCCCCCTCGGTTGTCAGTGTCAGTGAGACTGGAGGAAACCCCCATCCTGGCATCAGGGAACGTGGCTCAGCTTGTTTGTTGGGAGCCACTGGCTAGTTGTCCTTGCCTGCAGGTCTGAA
>NW_022957096.1:0-224 GCF_012274545.1 Fukomys damarensis | reverse complement strand
TGTTGCTATTGCACTGCATATCTGGAGTTTCTTGTGTTTCTATTTGGATTTCAAAGTTGTTTTGCAATGAACAATATTTTTCCAAATAGTATATAACTGTGCTTTATTCTTAAAACCCTCTCCCTTTGTAATCATAGTTTTCATAGACTAGTTTCCTAATTAATATATTCTTTCAAGTAACCTTTACTCTTTATTCACAAGATAAAATTTAATGGACTCTGATT
>NW_022957095.1:0-262 GCF_012274545.1 Fukomys damarensis | reverse complement strand
ATCCAGGCAGAACTAGATAAAAAGTGCAGAAGCAAAGTCCCTCCTTCTTTCTTTAGATAAGATTTAAATAAGTTTTTGAGTAATTTTACCTTCACATTTCTTTCAGCCTTTATATAAACAAAACTGTATTGGAAAAAATAGGTAGCAGTTTATTGGTTATTAGGACCCTGATAATTGTGGGCAGTCAGAAAACACTGTCTGGGTTCTTAACAATTTTAAAAGTGAATAAATATTTTCAAAAGATAATAAGCCACACAAACTA
>NW_022957094.1:0-1166 GCF_012274545.1 Fukomys damarensis | reverse complement strand
GTATATCTTTAAAATTATTGTCAAGAGCATTGAATTCTTTTTTCTACCCAAGAATACCAGGGCTCACAAAGAATGACAGGCATGCTATGATTTTGTATTTAGAACATCTTATCTGCTGGACATCCCAGCCTCATGAATTTTACTTGGCCTCTCTTAAGTGAAATTTGACTAGAAATGGTAATGTGAAAATGGATAGTTTGTTCAATAGAGACTCCAACTGCCCTGGAACATTAGGACCACTGTAATTCTATTACATGTTTTTGTTCTTGCTCTTCTGTTTGTAGTTTACCAGCTTTTTCTGCAACTCAGTTTAACCTTTCTCTTAGTCTAAAGTTAAAATTTCTTGGAAATGAGTATTTTTATTCTTTTTGTGTATCATTTTTTGTTCTTTCTCAAGCTTAAAGCTACTCCATTAATTCAGGTAATTGATAGTTGTGTAATTGAGTCTTCTCAAATCAAAATTAGCTGGGGTAACCTTTCATGTACCACTGGATTATTAAGATTAATACAGTATTCCTGGGGTAGGATACTCATGTAATTTCTATAAAGCAAGATTTTAAAAATAAGATATGTGTATATAAATATATATGTGTGTGTGTGTAGTACATATAATGTATTTTAAGAGTATTCTATCTTTCATAAAATAAACTTCTGTATCTACATATACAAGAGAATGTGCACCTGTCCACGCAGTGTACCCTGATGCCTACATGTATATGAATTTTGGGGATATCACAGAACTTTCTCTTGTATTTATCATGCTGATGTTTCAGGTAGCAGTGACTTGGATGAAACGGTTCATTCCTTAGGGAAACCAGGTGTCCTGTGGAGAAGGGAGCTTGGGATGGGTTTGTAAACATTTCTGCCTCTGGTAGTTCTGGTAAAAGGCTGGTCCTTTTGGGGAAATGGAACTGAGAAGTTAGTCTTTATTTTGGAGAGATAGTTCAGGGAAAATCTGTTTGCTGCTTTCTCTTGGGTAAAGACAGATTAATGTATGGTTGCTTTGTTAGGTAGTGGATACTATGATTCCTTCCTAGCTGCCCTGACTATGTAACAATTGATCAGGAGATAGGGTAAGAAGGAGCTGATTGCCTGGCAGGCAAATCTCATTAGCTGTATCATCTCATTTTAATTTACTCACTGTCTTTAGCTTCCATTCATTATTC
>NW_022957093.1:0-234 GCF_012274545.1 Fukomys damarensis | reverse complement strand
ACACCCCACACCATGAGGTTCTCTGTACTTCCTACTCATTGTTGTTATGACAATGATAATAAACAGTTGTTCAGTGGTTCCCTCCCACGAGGATTTAAGTTCAATGAAGCTTGAATTTAAGTTCTACATCCTTACAAATTCCTTATAGTTGGCACTTTGCACTGTATTAAATTGGTAATCCATAAATAGATGAATCAGGATGCCAAGTCAGAAAATATATGGGAGAGAGATCCA
>NW_022957092.1:0-655 GCF_012274545.1 Fukomys damarensis | reverse complement strand
CACAAAAAGTAAAATCCTCTCCTGGTCTAACTATGTACATATCAACAAATTATTTGGCAGGCTACATTATCAAGAAATTCCATTGGGCCCTATTGCTTTCTACATAAATATTGAAAAATAAAATATAAAGTTTTAAAACAATTCAAGGAAAATATAACGCTTAAGATTGGCACTCAAAGACCAAATGCTAGCTTACAGCCCAGTGCCAGCTACAGACTTCTTGCTCCATAGTAAAATCAGCTGTGATGTCCTGCCTCACAGGAAAATCTTAAACACAAAAACAAAAAAACAAATTATAAATTCTGGCTAATTGACAAATGTTACCTTTCATCTTCAACTTAAAATAATGTTTGATTGGTGGTTGTTTTCCAGATATTTAATTGATGTGTTTGAAATATTTCTTTTACATTGCAAATTCTTAAACTGTAATTATAGGATTGACTTGATCTCTTCTACTATCTTCTCACAGACTTCTGACAATAACTCTAACACAAGATTTATGCTATTGTTATAAAAAACTTTTACTCCTTCTGATTCTAATTGCAAGAGATCTCTATTAATTGATCTGCAAAAGTCTTGGCTAGTCTTAAATAGATGTTATAATTCAATTGACCAAATATATTTGAGTGCACTCTAGTTTCATAAATTGTCTTAT
>NW_022957091.1:0-274 GCF_012274545.1 Fukomys damarensis | reverse complement strand
ACTTGCAAAAATATCTAATTGAATGTTTGCTTCAAATGCAAATAATTAAAATGTGTATTACAGTACTGATGTGAGGTGCTGATTCTGTTCTTCTCAGATGTATGCCAAGTAATAACTCCTTTAAAAACCTCTTTTAATGAACCACGGGGAAAGTTCCAAACTGTATTCAAAATGAATGTAATTCTGCTATTTTATGAGGTGGAATAATGTATGAGAGGTACTTGAAGGATAGGACTTCGTGCTTGCAGCATTCATGAACTTATATTGTGTGGCG
>NW_022957090.1:0-239 GCF_012274545.1 Fukomys damarensis | reverse complement strand
GCTACTTCCTTATTCACCAACAGGAATCTATCCAAACCTAAAAGTTTATGTTTATCTTGACAAATTTTTATTTAACCTATAAAAGGAGGTTGTAGAAATTAACAATTTATTTGTATCTTTGATGTCATTTTGATCAAATAATATAACTGGACAAACATTTTCAAACAATTGGTCAGACACAGACAAACATATAAGACAATTTGTGAAACTAGAATGCACTCAAATATATTTGGCCAACT
>NW_022957089.1:0-314 GCF_012274545.1 Fukomys damarensis | reverse complement strand
GTCCTACTATGTTGATTTTGGACTCCTAATCTCCAGCACTGTGGGGCCCTGTCCACAGGTTAAACCACCCAGTTGGTGGCAGTTGGCTACAGCAGCCCAGGCAACAGAGGCATCCGGCTTCTTCAGGCCTCAGCTGGGGCGAGACCGAGGCAGGTTCTGCATGTCTCCTGGTGTTGGTGGTTCCCACGAACATAGGGCCATCGATGCCCATGGTGTCAGCTTTCTTTTCCCTCTCTCACGGATTCATGGGATCACTACTGTTTCCTGGAATCATCGACCAGGTAAGTGACTTGGCTCTGTGTCCTGTCTCAGGC
>NW_022957088.1:0-462 GCF_012274545.1 Fukomys damarensis | reverse complement strand
TTCTATACATAGCATAACATGCAGTATTGGAGAAAATTTATAGGTAAACACATGAGTAGATAGCCCAGAAATAGATCTACACACTGGATGGGTGACTTTTGTAGAAGTGCAGAGAGACAGAGAAATAGTAGCCTTTTTGCAAACAGCACTGAAACAGTAATTGGATATCCACTAGCAAAGAGTAAATGGTGATCAATATCTTACACCACAAACAAAAGCTAACCCCAAAATTACTTGCACACCTAATATTAAACCCAAAACTATACATGGTCTAAAGGGCAACATCAGAGAAGATTTTTGTGACTTTGGGTTGCACAAGGATTTCCTAAACTCAGATCACTACAGAGATGGTGGGCAGAATATAAAACATGATGAGAGTCTCTGGAAGAGAAACAGATAAAAAAAATAGATGAGTTCAGGACCATGATAGAAGACATGAATGCTCAGCATAGGAAATAAATG
>NW_022957087.1:0-217 GCF_012274545.1 Fukomys damarensis | reverse complement strand
CATTAATGTGAAGTACTCCACAGAGAAAGGTGCTGCAACTCTGTGAGTTTACCAGTGAAGACCTCAGCTTGTGTGGAGTAAAATAGTATTCCTTTTTGATTGTAGGTCGCAGCCTGGCAGTGATTGAAACACTGTTGTGAGGCACTTGCAGCGGAAAAGCCCTTCAGGCCTAAGGGAGTTCCTAGCACCTCTGAGTGCACACAAGGCTCCAGAACTC
>NW_022957086.1:0-205 GCF_012274545.1 Fukomys damarensis | reverse complement strand
GGAAGAGAATACTAGGTAAGATATGGGTCAGAAAATATCTTGGATCCCACTGGGTACTAGCTCGTGTAAATGTAGACAACAATTACGCATCTCCAGGAAGACAGGTGAAAAGTAGTTGTTAAAATGAGGCCACCTCGCCAGGATAATCATCACCATGTAAAATGTCTTAATTTGTAGGAAAATAGATGCACCTGGAGACCCTAAC
>NW_022957085.1:0-236 GCF_012274545.1 Fukomys damarensis | reverse complement strand
AATGAAGCTAATGAATCAGGAAAGGTAGTCAATGAGATTATTTTATCAAGTAAGCTATATTACTTAATGCTGTTGCTTGCTTAATACCACAGGGCAGTTCTCTTAGAATTTTTATAATTGCATTGTATGATTGGCATCTGAGAGAAACAGGTACATCTATCCCTGGTGTTTCCTCTCTACTACTTCACTCACCTATTTTAGCCTGACTTAAGGTTACACCTTGGGCTGGTAATAAT
>NW_022957084.1:0-209 GCF_012274545.1 Fukomys damarensis | reverse complement strand
TTTGGTTTTGTCAAAGCTTAGGGTTCTAAGCAGGCACCGAATGTGCTTTTGAACCACAAAGAGCAGGCCCTGAAATACGAGAGTTTATTTTCCATGCAAACAAGGCAGGCTTGGCGCTGGGTTGGCAGAGACATTGCATCTCTAGCTTTATCATACCTGGCTGGGGTGGCCCTGCCCCTTCTTTCTCCACGGGGGCAGTCGGGTGGGGG
>NW_022957083.1:0-203 GCF_012274545.1 Fukomys damarensis | reverse complement strand
TGGTTAATATGATGCTCTGGTTCTCTATGGTTCATCCCCTGGTGAGAGATGATGGAAGCTTTAACAGGTGGCCTACTGAGAGGCAAATAAAGCTTGGGTTAGAGTCCTCATCAGAGGTTCATAGAGCACCTCCAGGAGTAACCTGTTTAGCCAAAGTTAGCTTCAATACAGCAGACTGCTGTCAGCACCAGTGCCCATGCCAG
>NW_022957082.1:0-1088 GCF_012274545.1 Fukomys damarensis | reverse complement strand
TGTGCTTTGTCCTTTACAGTCATTTCCTTTGGAATTTCTTTTTGGTTTAAGAATTGTTTTGTGACAGTTCCTTGACTGTGTGTGTTGGCAAACTTTTTCAAAGCTTCCCTTCTTGATAGTTTGATGCATGATGATGATGATGTAATTTCGTATCATTACCAGCCTACACTTATAAAAATGTTTTTTGGAAAAGCACTAAAAAAAATAATTGAGCTATCCTTTTTTCTGTGCTTTTTGTGTTGGATAGCATAATGAGGAATATTCTAGCCTCTTTTTCCAGGTTGCTGAAATTATTTTACATGAATACATATATGTACATGAATAGATATGCATATCCAATGTAAAATTTCATATTTACTCCATTAAGCAAAACGTAATAAGAAAAATCTTTTTGTTCTGTATTTTTTTATGAAAAATAAAACAAAATTTCATACAACCAAAGAACAAAGAAATGAGAATAGTGTGCTATTCTGTGTTGCTATCTTCACAGTAGTTTCTCTGAGTAAAAGTTGTAATATGAGATAATGAAAAAGATTTTTACAAAAACCCCAAAAAGCTGATAGCACAAAGCTTTCTTTTGAGTGAGCTAAGATAAGCTAGTAGTATAAATAAAACACACTAGCATATATTGAAATAATTTTAGGATAATAGAGTGTGAATTTGCAGAAGTGTTTGGAACAGAATGTTCAGTGAAATAAACTAGACGCATCTGCTCAAATATCATAACTTCCCTTATATAAGAGAGACATAGATATACATACTGCGCTTGAGACACTTATATTTCTCACATGTTCTCTTTGCCAATAAACTGTGGATGTCATCACAGACCAATGTGTACAGACTGGGCATGATCTTAGTAATTGCACCAAAATGTTTACATTGAGAGAACTTACTTTTGAGCGAGTCAGCAATGTTTGATAATTCAGCTTTTTTACTTGTGTTTTATATGAAAAAGACAGTGTGAACCATTCTTAGCTATCTTCTTTACCTTCATATATTTCTATATTCCTGGTGCTATCTGAGTAGGCTGGTGTCCTGCTAGAATTTCTGGGTCCGATGGTGTCTCTTGTTACCTCTTCATAAACTTT
>NW_022957081.1:0-283 GCF_012274545.1 Fukomys damarensis | reverse complement strand
TTTGCCACTGTCAGACCAAGAAGCACTGCCCACTTGAGAAATGAACAAGAACATCATTGCCCAAAACAATGCGTCCCATCTCCTGGGCCTGGCACCGAGGACTCTACACCCTGGCATCAAACTCTTTTTCCTAAATCCTCATGCCTTGCCTTTGCCAATGAGTCTGCTCCCTCCCTTCCGGACACACTTACACTGTGCTTCCCCGTCTGTCTGCTCTGTACCGTGTGCTGTGGGAGGAGCACTTGCTGTGTTTTTGTAAGCTATCAGCCGCCTCTTCTTCATC
>NW_022957080.1:0-219 GCF_012274545.1 Fukomys damarensis | reverse complement strand
CAACCCTAAGCACCAAGAGCAAGGCTGGGGCACCGCGGTACCTGGTTTCAAATTACACAGCAGTGCCAGAATAACAAAAACTCCATGGCTCTGAGATAAAGATAGACATGTTGACCAATGGAATAGAACAGAGGACACAGAAAGATCCTCCCACAGTTGCAGCCACCTGCTTCTGGACAAAGGAGCCAAAAATATATGTTGAAGAAAAGTTAGCCTCTT
>NW_022957079.1:0-250 GCF_012274545.1 Fukomys damarensis | reverse complement strand
TCCTCCCCGAACTCTTACCCCACGCCTTTGGCCCCCAGGGAGCGCAGGTACTTCCTGGCAGACAGCTGGTCCAGCGCTGCGCGGTAGGCTTTGTCCAGGAGCCCCAGGGCCACATCCCTGACGGGAGGCAAAGTGTGCGCCGGGGTCACGGCCTCGCCCCACACCGAGGGGCGGCCCCGGGTCCCCTCCGAGAGCCCCGGGGGCGCAGGACTTGGGAATCGCTGCTGCGAGGTCCCGAGAACGGAGGCCG
>NW_022957078.1:0-811 GCF_012274545.1 Fukomys damarensis | reverse complement strand
GGTCACTGTAGTTAATAACAACATATTGTGTTCTTTTTTTATTTTTATTTTTATTTATTTTTTGGTACCGAGATTGAGCTTGGGACCCTGTGCTTTTGAGGCAGGTGGCAGAGCCCCTGAGCTAAATCCCTGGCCCTTGTGTTCTTCAAAAGAGTAAAGAGGATGGGCTTTAGGTGCTCTCAGTGCGATAATAGTAACAGTGAAAGGCAAAGCACTTGTCATTTAGCTAGATTTAATCATTCCACAGTGTATGTGTACTTTCACAGAGGCTTGTACATGATAAAAACATACGTCATCTGTCAATTCAGACAAAAATAAAGTTTTAAAGAAAGAACTTGGGTCTTCTAGCAATTTGTTGTTGTCTGTCTTTGTGAAGACTGCAGTTATAGCCTGCAGGAAGTGTTGGTAGGTGTCTGTCTTGTTTGTTAAGATCTACCTTTCGTGAAATTCACAGCTGTGTTAGCATTGGCTTTTTGACAGTTAATACTCTTTCTCATATGTTTTTAAATTTGGCTAAATCTTTTTATTATGTGCTAAAAATCCTTTATCATTCTTTGAGAAAAGAATATTTATTGTGCATAAATCTCTTGATTTTTTTTTTTCATTGCTGCAGGTGAATTTGGTGCTGTGTAGCCTTTTAAACACTCTGCAGCAGATACTGGTCCCCCTGTGTACTTCTGAGTTCTGTTTTATCAGTAAATGGAAGGCATGTGCACCGAGAATATTTGAGAATACAAACAAGTCTGTGTTTATTTGTATAAATAACCTTCATGGTGTCTGTGGAAAAGCTCCAGCAGGTGTAATATGAAGA
>NW_022957077.1:0-1039 GCF_012274545.1 Fukomys damarensis | reverse complement strand
TTCTTGCTGTTTCTTATGCTATTGATCTCCAGTTTAATTGCACTATGTTCTGATAATATATAGAGGGTAACTTCAGTTCCTTTGCATTTACTTAAGCATGTTCTATGAGCTAGCATGTGGTCTATTTTGGAGAATGACCTGTGTGCAGCTGAAAAGAATGTATATTATGATTTGGTGGGGTGGAACATTCTGTAAACATCTACTACATCCATTTTTTCTAAGATTTGGTTCAGTTTTGTTATTTCATTGTTGATTTTTTTTTGTTTAGACAATCTATCTGTGTCAGTGGTGTATTGAGGTCCCCCACTACAATTGTATTAGTGCTTATTTCATTTTTCCTATTTGTTAATATTTGTTTTGTATAGTTTGAGGTATTAGTATTCTGTGCATATATAATTTTTATTGTATTTCTTCCTCTTTTTCCCTTTACAAGGATGTAGTGGGCTTCTTTGTCTCTCTTAATTAGTTTTGGTTTGAAATCTATTCTGTTTGCAAATATGATAGCTACACCAGCTTTTTTTCCCAGGCTTCTGTTGCAAGGAGAATTGTTTTCTGTCCTTTCACTCTGAGTCTATTAATTTCTTTGTGGATTAAGTGTATTTCTGTTCTATAGCATATTGTTGGATTTTGCTTCTTAATTTATTCTCCTAGCCTGTTTCTTTTGATTGTTGAATTTAGGCCATTAACATTGAAGGTTATAACTGTTATGTATTGACTTTTCATTTTCCTGTTGTTGGTTCTTTTGCTTTTTATTTTTCCTTCTCTCCTTTAATTTATTGGCTTGCCTGGTATGTTTGCTCTGTTGGCTCTGATGGAGCTGTAGTCTTTGTTTTCTTTTTCCAGGGCACTGTTTAGAAGTGTTTGGGGTGCCGGTTTGGTGTTCATGATGTTATTCTCAGGTGTTCTTTGTTGTGGAAGTATCTTATTTCCCCAACAATTTTGAAACATAGTTTTGCAGGATACATTAGTCTAGTTTGGAGGTTGTTTTCTTTTAGTGCTTGAAATACCTCACCCCAAGCCCTCCTTGACTTGAGGGTTT
>NW_022957076.1:0-474 GCF_012274545.1 Fukomys damarensis | reverse complement strand
TAGGGTTAGCTTTGGGAGTGGTGTTAGAATGCGTGAAAGGGGAATATTGTTAGGGTCATGTTTAGGGTAGCTGTTTGGTTGGGTAGGTATAGGGCTGAGGGTTTAGCGATACTGTGGGAATTAGGTTTTGTGTGAAGTGTTAGGTTTTGGGTTAGGCTTCAGTTTAACTTTTATTGTTAGCATTAGCATTGAGGTTTTGCAACAGGTGCAGTATTAGGGTTAGTTTAGGCATTATGAATATGGATGGAGTTTAATTACCTGATACTGCAGTGTGAGTGTGAAGGATAGGGCAACTATGTGCATGAGTTTGAAGAATAGTATTGGATTCCAGGTACTTGAGCATTGCAGACATAATGGGTAGTGCAGGGATGAGTACAGGTTTAGGCTTAGTTTTAGGGTTGTGAATAGTTCAGGAATTTCACCCCCTGTGTACTCTAGTATGGCTTAGATTGTCAGTGTTACTGTAAATTTTGT
>NW_022957075.1:0-2754 GCF_012274545.1 Fukomys damarensis | reverse complement strand
GAGTAATCAATGGGTCACAGTAGAAATCAAGGAAGAAATTAGTTCCTAGAATCAACAATAATATCAGTACAATGTATGAGAACCTACAGGACATAATGAAAGCAATCCTAAGACAAAGTTTATACCTATGAATGTCCATATAAAAAAAACAAACAGGGCCTGGGATTTAGCTAGTGGTACCACTGCCTGCCTCACAAGCATAAATAAGGTCCTAAGTTCTATCCCAGGTACCAAAAACAAACAAACAAACAACACAGCAAGCCCAAATAAATGAACTAATGATGCAGCTCAAGGTCTTTAAAAAAAAAATCCAAATCCAAAGCTAGTGTAAGGAAAAAAATTATAAAGCTCAATGTCTAGGAAGATGGAAAAGTGGGAAACAGCAACAAATGAACCTCTCTAGGATTCAAAATCCGGACATTGGAATATAACAAATTGGGAAAGAAAAGGTGGATCCTTGCAATTCAAGAAGGATCTGAAGGGAAAATTAGAACACACAGAGAAAATGAAGAGACAGACCTCAACGCAGGAAAAGGAGATAGCGAACTGCACTTTCTCCCTGGCTCTTAGCATGAGTAGGCTCAAATCTACATAGACACAGTGATGGTGGGTGACGCCGGCATCCTCCAGGGAGAAACATACCAGTGGAACACAGCAATGGATGCTGGGTACTAGAATGGCTGGTGAGTGACTCCAGTACAAGCATCTTCTGTGTCCCCTGGAGAGGATACTTGGTTAGATGCCATTTTAGGGAGAGGCCCACTGAACCTGGGACTCAAGCAGCTATGAGGTGAATTCACTTCAGGGCTCCCAGGCACTAGGTAAGGGACAACCACAGGAGACATCTGCAGAGAGGGAGCCAACCAAGATCAGGTCAGCCAGAGACACCCAGAGTGCTAGTTTGAATGACCCAGGTCCCAATCACACAATGATAAGCTGGGATGACCCTGAACTTCTGTGGAGTTGAAAGTACCAGAATCGGATATATGCAGCAAATCATCAAGAAATTATATGCCACGACCAAGTAAATAGGGTTCATCTTAGGGATGCAGGGATGGTTCAACATATGCAAACCAATAAATGCAATACACCACCACATTAACAAAACCTAGGAAAAAAAAACACAGGATCATGTCAATAGATGCAGAAAAAGCATGTGACAAAGTCTAACATATATTCATGATGAAAATCCTAAAGAAAACTGGAATAGAAGGTCTTTATCTGAATCTGATAAAAATCAACACCCAACATCACACTAAATAAATGGTCAAACACTGAAAGCTTTTACTCTAAAATCTTTTACTCTAAAATCAGGAACCAGACAGGATGTCCACTATCACCACTCCCGTTCAATACAGTTCTGGAAATTAGGTAAGAGAAAGAAATAAAAGGAATAAAGATAGGAAAGGAAGAAAGTAAATTACTATTCGTAGATGACTACAAAACCCCAGCAAAAGACTCCTAGATTTAATAACCAAATTCAGTAGCAAAGCAGGATACAAAGCCAGCACCCCAAAATCAATAATAGCACTCCTTAATAAAAATAACAAACTAAGAGAGAACTTAGGGAAACAACACCTTTCATTAATAGCATCAGAAAAAAATGAAATACTTCAGAACCAATCTAAAGAAGGAAGACCTCTACACTGAAAGCTACAATACTCTGAAAAGGGCATTGAAGAGAATACCAGAAATTGAAAGCTATCTCTTGCTCTTGCATAGGCAAAACCAATATATACTGGAAATGGCCACACTTCCAAAACTGTTATACATATTTAATGCAATCCAAATCAAAATAACAATAGCACAAGAATTAGAGAAAATCCTAAATTCATCTGGAACCAGAAGAGACCTACAATAGAAAAAGCAATTTTAGTCAATAAAACTTTAGGCATCATGGTCCCTGACTTGAAATTATACTACAACGCTACCTTGATTAAAACAGCACGGTACTTGCAAAAAAAAAAGAGGGAGAGAGAAAGACTGGAGGGAGGATCAACAGAATAGAATGAAAAAAATGCAGGAACAACTCCAAACACATTCAACTATCTTTTTTTTGTTGGGGGGACTAGGGGTCAAACTCAGGACCTTGAACTTGCAAGGCAGGCACAGTGCCACTGAGTTAAACTTCCGGCCCTCAGCTATCTTATCTTTGACAAAGGGGTTAAACATCTTCAATGGAAGAAAGACAGCCTTCTTTAACAAATGGTACTGGGAAAACTGGCTTTCCATGTACTGAAGATTAAACCAAGACCCATATCTTTCACCATACACCAAACTAAAATTAAAATGAGTCAAAGATTTAAATATTAAAAACAGAAACACTTGATCTGTTGGAAAACAGAATAGGCAGAACTCTTGAAGAATAGGTATAAGCAAAGACTTTATGAACAAAACCTTGATCGCAGAGGAAATTATTGCAAGGAATCAAGTGGGATCACATCATATTATAAAGCTTTTGCACAGCAAAATAAATCCAACCGAGTGAAGAGGTAACCAGCAGAATGGGAAAAAATTTTACTAGCTATTCCTCACACAAAGGACTAATAACTACAATACATAAAGAACTAAAAAAAAAAAAAATCTCCCAAATTTAAAGGCTCATCCAAAACTGAGCATCTGAAATGAACAGCCACTTTTCACAAGAACAAGTACAAACAGCAAATAAATATATGAAAAAATGTTCAATGCTCAACATCACTGATTATATGAAAAGTGCAAATTAACACTTAGATTCCATCTTACTCCAGAAAG
>NW_022957074.1:0-207 GCF_012274545.1 Fukomys damarensis | reverse complement strand
TTGGAAACAATCCAAATGCCCATCAATTGGTGACTGAATAAAGAAGATGTGGGTTTTTAAAAAAATAAAATGGAATTCTACTCAGCCATACAGATTGAAAAACTAGAGACATTTATAGCTAAATGGATGCACGATGAGGCTAACAATTTTTTATACATTTGAAGTTTTCACATTTTACAAAGGTCTTTTAGATAAACTCATAAAATT
>NW_022957073.1:0-200 GCF_012274545.1 Fukomys damarensis | reverse complement strand
CAACCCCTCCAACATTTGTTATTGTTTAATTTTTTGATTGCAGCCATTCTTTGTGGGGTGAGGCGGAATCTCACTGTTGTTTTCATCTGCATCTCTCGAATGACCAGTGATGTGGACCATTTTTTCATATATTTACCTGCTGCCTTTACTTCTTTGTCTGTGAAATGTCTGTTCATTTCAGATGCCCATTTTTGAATTAG
>NW_022957072.1:0-1367 GCF_012274545.1 Fukomys damarensis | reverse complement strand
TTCCCCTGCTTTGGCAGAAAAGTCAAACTCACTGACATTACCTTCAAGTTCCATGACCACCTGGGTGAGGTAGGTCCTTCCTTTTTGCCAGATGGTGACTTGTGAAGCCTGTACTCCACCAGGATCACAACCTAGTTATCCTGGACAGAATAAGTCTCAGAATCCCCCTGAGCTTCTACCCCCTCCCTGACACATCTATGGGAAGAATAATCTTAGCTCTAACTAATCTCACATGTATATTTCATTTGAGTTCAAAGAGGCATTTACATTATGCAGCTTAAAATTTGGGCCCTGGTGACAAATCAGCAGGCAAAGCAGTAACAGGAGGATTGTGTCCATTTAGCAAATGCAGCAATGAAGGCCTAGAAGAGTTGGCTAATCAGGCCAAGGCACCTCTCCCCGCAACACTTCCCATTAGTTTGTGCTGGGTGGAGCCATCGTTAGAGCCCAGCTCTGCTGTGCCAGAGTCCCCTAACAGGCCAAATGTGACACTCACAAATCTCTGCATGCACCTTAGCCTGCTGTGCTGCTGGGCAAGATTAACATTCCTACCCAGAACTGGATTTGTTCCTTGTTCAGATTCACCCTTCCTTTAGAGCTCAGGTGATCGTCCATCTCAGTTTGCGGAAGTTCCATTGTACAACTCTTGCTGTGGAGTAATTGATAGCAGCTCTCCTGGTCACTTTTTTCAGTGCTAGGGAGTGCACAGGGCCCTGTGCTTGCTAGGAAAGCGCTCCACTGCCGAGCAAAACTCCTCTCTTCCCCTTTCACTCTTAGGTGTCCCAGCTTAGATGATAAATTACATTGGCATCCTGCTGAAGGTGCAGTTAGTCCCTACAGAAAGCTTTGCCATTGTTCCTGTTCAGTGATACATTCTGCCCTCCTGATCATCCATGGCACCAAAGCTTGTCTGTGTGATTGAGGCCTCAATCCACACCTTTCGGGCCATTCTTGCTCCTAAGCTTGCCTTGCAAGGCGGTGACTGAAAGGCGGTGACTGTCTTGCGCTCCTCTTACTGCCATACTATCCCAGCTCCCTCTAGCAAATTGCTGGGCATATCTTCCCTTTGATATGCCTGGTGATTGGCTGACATTTTGCAAAAACAGAAATGAAAGCGAATGATGAATATTTAGGGCAGGTGTTTTAAAGTTGAGGTTTGGGCTTAGCTTCTAGCAGTATCTGTGTTCCCCTCACTCTTGGTCTCAAGGAAATTTACATATGTCCGTACATGTGTACATTTTCCTGGGGAAAAGACTGCAAAGTTTTTCTTTTTAAAAATCATGTCCTTAAAGGTCCATGACCTCCTTCATGTTAAGAGCATGACTTTGAGAGGTGTGTTTTTTTTTTTTTTTTTTTTTTTTTTTTTT
>NW_022957071.1:0-206 GCF_012274545.1 Fukomys damarensis | reverse complement strand
AGGTATTATTAGTTATCATTTGCCTTCTAGTATAACTACTATAAATTTTAAATTTACATATTTATTTTGTCTTTCGTTTTTTAACATGTGATGATACAGATATAGCACAGATTTTTTTTTTAATTTACACTTTAAATCTGGAGTCACTTGTCCATGAATATTCAAATTTGACATTTGGACTTTAAGTTAGAAATCAGTATTTTTCC
>NW_022957070.1:0-212 GCF_012274545.1 Fukomys damarensis | reverse complement strand
ATTAAATATTTTGACAAAAATTTTACAGTGCAACTAAAGAAATATCAAGGAAACAGCAGCCACATGAGACCTGTCTCACAACATAAATATCTATAAAACATAATTTTAGAGGAAGATCCTTCGTAGGTGTGAGGAATAGGGTGTCTAGGCAATATATTCTTCAAGTCTCATGTTGCAGATAATATAAAGTCCAGATCTCCTAGAGGTATGTT
>NW_022957069.1:0-259 GCF_012274545.1 Fukomys damarensis | reverse complement strand
TACACAGCAAGATCCTGTCTCAAACACAAAATAAAAATTTAAAAATTGAAGTAAAAAGTAAAATGCAAAAGGCTTTCATTTTGTAATTACATATTTCCCTTAACTTCCTACATCCCTATTTTCATCTACTGTAGTATTTAACAAAAGGATTACAACTGAAACAGTATTGTTCAAGAGAAAAACAATACACAAATAGGAGCTATCTGTCAATTTCAAAGTTCCTAGTAACCAGATTTAAAAATTTAAAGTACGGGAAACA
>NW_022957068.1:0-267 GCF_012274545.1 Fukomys damarensis | reverse complement strand
TTGTTGCACCCTCTTTCATAGGGGCCATTATCTTCCTCCCTTTCTGCTTCTTCCACCTCTCCTCCCATATCATCTCCCTGCTTGGTAATATGGCTAGGTAGAATTGTGTATCATCTATAATGTGCACAGGACAAACATGTGCATCCTGTGTCCATTTCAGCACAATCCTCTAAACCAGCAGATTCTGGAGAGTGGATCTCTACCGGCAGGATCAGCATTCCCTAGACATTGATACTGTAGGCAACTGCTCAGGTTCTACCTGGGCCT
>NW_022957067.1:0-223 GCF_012274545.1 Fukomys damarensis | reverse complement strand
AGTGTTGTTTTCATCTGCATCTCTTGAATGATCAGTGATGTGGAACATTTTTTCATATATTTAGTTGCTGCTTTTACTTCTTTGGCTGAGAAATGTCTGTTCATGTCAGATGCCCATTTTTGAATTGGGTCTTTATCGTTGGGGGGCTGGTTGTTTTGAATTCTTTATATATTCTTGGTAATAGTCCTTTGTCTGAGGAACAGCTGGTAAAATTTTTTTCCCA
>NW_022957066.1:0-317 GCF_012274545.1 Fukomys damarensis | reverse complement strand
TATGTTTACTTAGAGATAGATTCAGTTTGAGGTTAGAACACAAATGCACTCTGCATAGGGCTTCCACAGTTTAAACTGCAGTTTTCCCAGTGAAGCTTCTTGTTTCGCCGCTTAGCTCTTTGAAACCAAGGAGGATAGTTTCCTGAATGGGAAGTACTCCACATAGAAAGGTGCTGCAGCTCTGTCTGTTTACCAGTGAAGTCCCGATCTTATATGCAGTACAACTGTATTTCTTTTTTTTTTTTTTTTGTAGATCTCTGCCTGGTAGAGTTTGAAACACTGTTATGAGGCAATTGTACCAGAAAAGCTCTTAAGGC
>NW_022957065.1:0-200 GCF_012274545.1 Fukomys damarensis | reverse complement strand
TTCTATCCCAGACCTAATGGGGTCTGGAAATGCATTTTTGAAATTTGCCCTGACACTGATTGAGATGTTAAACAAAAACAAAGCGCAATTGACTTAGTCATATGCAAAAAAAAAGTAAGAATTCATAATATTTAACAGTATTGGAAATAGAGAATTCTTAAGTTTAAAAAGTATATAAATAATACTCTATATGTGGTCAA
>NW_022957064.1:0-230 GCF_012274545.1 Fukomys damarensis | reverse complement strand
AAATGTGGCTCCTCTGTCCCCTCCTGGTTTTACTGTCCCTGCTAGTAATGGAGGCAGGAAAGACTTTCCCTGGGGAGAAAGGATGAAGCTGTGATGTGGGCAAAACACTTCCCACCTGGATTCCTGAAGGCAGCTGACTCAGGCAGAAGAGAAGGTGATGGGATGAACCTCAGTGGAGAACAAAGCACTCCCGTAATTCTCTCTAGGTGCTATGGGAAAGGACAGATGCT
>NW_022957063.1:0-384 GCF_012274545.1 Fukomys damarensis | reverse complement strand
GCTGGGGATCAAACTCAGGACCTTGCGCTTGCAAGGCAGGTGGTGGAACCACTGAGCTAAATTCCCAGCCCTTGAGGAAAGGTTTTACAAAATTAAAAGAAAGAGAAAGTGAGAGCTATCTTTCAAGCCCTAAGCTATGTGTTCCTGAAAACCAACCTCAACTGTTTACTTAAAAAGGAGAAGAAAATGGGAGAATGGATATATAATGAGTTTTAGGCTTTTTTTAAATGACAACATATTTTCATAAAAAATTTAGATTATATGTAGATGACTCTGTTTTTCCTTTTATATCCAAAAATAATTTAAGAAGAAATTGGGTATCTATGATAGAATTGAAATTAACTGAAAATTACAAAACAAGTTGCCTCTAAAGTTTAAAAAAAT
>NW_022957062.1:0-246 GCF_012274545.1 Fukomys damarensis | reverse complement strand
GCTCCTGTCTTTCATCCTCGAAGCGCCTGTATTGCAGCTGGTCTCTCTCCAAAGGGACGGCCTCCTCCATGAGACACTGCTTCACTCAGAGCCTCTAGCCAGGAGAGAAAATGTTATTTGCAAACACACTATTAACCCCAGATGGATTTCTTTAGACTTAATCTTCCCATCGATTTCCTTCTGATTTATGCTAACCACTGCTTTTTGCTGTATCAAAGGGACTTCCTTTTGGTACATTCTTATGGC
>NW_022957061.1:0-740 GCF_012274545.1 Fukomys damarensis | reverse complement strand
GTAAGTGTGACAAAGAGACTCTTGCACACCTTTGACACAAATATACGAGGTAAAGCACAAAATCACAAATACACTGTATCCCTGCCTGTGCTGTACTACTGTACTCTCTTGCACTGTGCAGTAAGCACACAGCAGCACCACTGTGACAATGTCCAGCAGACATGTGAGCTACCTCTACAACTGCTTTGCATCTACCGGTGTTTATAATGCAAGGCCCGTTAGTATTTGTGAAAGTTCACAACTCGAATGTTTGTGTGTCGGGCACTTATTCTATAAGAATTACAGCCATGGGTGGTCAACATTTAGTTGTCACTTAGAGGCCTCACTGACCCCACGATTTAATTATGATTTGGTGACTGACGATTTCTCGGGAAAAAGTGAGTGTGCTCTCATGCAAAGCTGGGTGGCTCTAGTTACTCAGACTGCCCTAAAGCAACATGATTCAGCTTTAGCAGCACAGGAAATGCTAAGCAACTGTAATTGACTTTCCACAGTGTGACTGATTTTAAATGTTCTTCAGGTTTCACTCACCCCTCTCTCTTTCATTCTCTGTTAGCCAGTTCCCTACTACAAACAGAAACTGAAAATCTACCTCTTTCCGGAGTGAAGCAGGTCAAATCCTTCATTTATCTTTTCAAAAGGTAAAATATTGGTTATTAATGGATCCAGTGGAAATTTCTTTGCCATAAAATCGGCCACCAGTTTGGGGACAGAATCTTTACTCTTAAAACCTGAAAGAA
>NW_022957060.1:0-2602 GCF_012274545.1 Fukomys damarensis | reverse complement strand
TAAACCAGTTAATGAGCAAAATAATAATAATAATAATAAAATAAAAAAATTTAAAAAATTAGGAAATGCATTGAAAAACCCACGGCGAATTCATGTAGTTCAATATGAAGTTTCAGCACTATTTTAAATTTTCCGGAAGGCTACTGGAAAGTTTTAAGCGGGAAAGTGATATGACGTTATTTATATCTCAGCTGCTTGGTAGAAAATGCACAGAAGGAGAATAAAAGTACCAGAAAGAGCAAGATCAATTAGGAAGCTGTTATCATCTCTGGTTAGATGTTATTTAGCAAAGATGAAGAAACGATCATGTCATTAATTATTTTAAAGTATTTACTGTTAAAATTGGATGTGGCCAGAACAGCAGAGGGGAAAGAACAATTAGTAATTAAGGGATGATAGGAAATAGAGGTGACTCATAAGAGCTGAAGGAAAAAAATGAAAAAAAAAAAAACCCAGAGAAAACTGAACATCTGCAGGAGAAGCTTGAAAGATATTGTGAATATTGAAATTTAAAAAATAGTTATCACAATGAAAGACACACTGCCAAGAACAACGGGATTGATGTGTTGAAAGAAAGGAAAAGTTTGAGGAAGATTTGTGACAATGTGTCATTTAATTTAATGAATTAAAAATTAAAATACTCATCTTGTGTTTATCATATTGTATAATTTAATGATGTTTTATATTTTTGAATTTTAAAAATTTATATTTTTGTGTCTGGTTAAAAGATGTAAAATCTACCAGTCTACTCACTTACATATTTCATTAAAATGCATAATAATATATATTAGGGCTATATGCCAATTTTTTTTTTACTAATATGTGTTCATAATCCAAACTGTATAAAGATTGACATATGGGGGAAAATTCAAAAGTCATCAGTGGGATGATAAAGGTCTTGTTGGGTTGGTCTCTGCCACACTTTCTATTCTTATCTTCTGTATCTTCTTTAGTTTCTCCTGAAAGTCAGTACTAAGAATTAGAAAAGGTCTCCTGGGGAGAAACACTTGTGAAAGAAAAAGGGAAGAACGGAGCAGGATGCAGATTTGAGAGCCTCTCCGTGTCCCCACAGGACTTGGAGGAGTCGGGTATTTGGCAAAACTGACTCAGCCTAAATTTATTGCATCTCTCATTCACTGGCCAGGGCCATTTGAAAAGAGCCTGATGCCACTGGAAAGCTGAATCACATACTGAAGGAAAGCATGATGCAAGGTTGTAAGCTGGCCACATCCCTATTCTTAAAGGAGACCTGAGTGCCACATCGCGTCTGGGGCCTTCACTTTAACATTCTCCACCTCCAGACGGGCACACTTACCGAGGTGGCTCTGCACACCTTTCCTCTGCCTGGAATGGGACTTCCACAAATGTGATTTCCTACAGCACGGTTTCGTGATTAAGCCAGACGGCCCGAGTTCAATTCTCAATGATTTCTTGGTTCTTTGAGTTTCGGCAAATTATATGTACAGGCGATTCCCGGTGTTTCCTCGGCTGTAAAAGGAAAAAGAACAATAGGATCTAACTCAGAGTTATCATAGGAAGGTTATATTTTTGATATGTTAAAAATATTGTAAACAATACCTACACGTAATAGGTAGGCAGACAAATATTAGTGACTATAAAATATCATCATTTAGTCAATGGATCCAATACTTAGAATCCCTTCACAATTCCCTTTGCAAATTAGGAAAATAATTAATACAACATTTTAAAGGCTACATTCCAGCTATTGAGTGACATAGAAATATTCTGCAATATACCGTAAATGCTTGAGGGAATGTGCAATTTATATTTTTTTATACCTCTAGACTCTACAACAATACATATATAGGAAGCATGAGAAAGAAGAACTGTAGGGGGGAAAGGATAAGAAAGATCGTGATTAGTGATTGTGGAAGTTGCATCAGTTGGCTATTGTAGGTTGATCAGAGACTTTAGGATTTAAGTGGCTTAATATATAATAGCTATTTGTTTTTCAGAAAAAGCTGCAATTTGAGAAGGTACTTGGGGCTGGTAGTCTGCTTCATGTGGCACCAGCTGGGTGGGCTGCTTTCAAGTTGGTTCATGTAGGACATGTGGTAACTCGACAGTACTGACCAGTGGCTGGGATTTCACAAAGGACAGCGTTGGGGTTCAGTTTCTGTAAGCAGTTTTGACTCCCTTGATTGTGAGCGCCAAGAGAATCAGACAGAAGGTGTGTTACCCTTGATGACCTGGCCTTAGAACTAACATAACATTAATTCTCTTGCAGCTATAGACTTGTTCTATATGTCAAGAGGAGTTGCAAGTCACGTTATAAGGAATTCACGTGCACTGAGTGCTTTGCAAAACTCTTGCATTCAGATACTTGGGAGGCTGAGGCAGGAAGAGTGCACATTCAAAGCCAACCTGGGCAACTTAGTGAGATCCTGCCTGCAAATAAAGAAAGAAGAGAAAAAGGACTGGGGATGTAACTCGTGCTTGCCTAGCATGTGTGAGTCCCTGGGTTTAACCTCAGTGCTGAGACAGAGGTGGGAGGGAAGGTATCACTGAAAAGAGGCTTGGAAATTGCAGTTTGCAAAAGATGTGGTAATTGTGCTGGTAGTTTCCTTCAGTTTATAAAACA
>NW_022957059.1:439-3021 GCF_012274545.1 Fukomys damarensis | reverse complement strand
GCTGAGGCCAGACTTCTTGAGCCCAGGAATTCAAGACCATCCTCAGCAACACAACAAGACTCCGTCTTAAAGAAATAAAAAGTCACTCAGTTTTGTGGCATATGCCTTCAATCCCTACTACTAAAGAGACCAAGGCAGGAGGATCGTAATTGTGAAGTCATTCTGGGCAATTTAGTAAGACTCTGTCTCAACATAAAAAAGGACAGAGTTGTAGCTCAGTGGCAGAGTGTTTGCGTAGCATGCGTAAGACTCTGGGTTTAATGCCCTGTACTGCAAACAGAAAACCTCAAAAAATAGATGGTTTTACTGTGTTTGGCACAAATCCATAATCCCAGCACTTCAAAGGCTGAGGCAGGAGGATTGCAGCAAGTTCAAGGCCACCCTGGGCTACCTAGTGAATTCAAGGCCAGCCTGAACTACATAATGAGACCCTGTCTCAAAAGCAAGCAAGCAGGGCTGGGGATTTAGTTCAGTGGCACCGCACCTACCTCGCAAGTGCAAGGTCCTAAGTTTGATCCCTGGTACCACACACACACACACACACACACACGTGAGCAAACAAACCAACCAACCAGCTGGTTTTCCTAAAGTAGAATTCAGATTGTATGACCATGCTACTCGGTAGACTACCTTGGCTCCTCACAGCTCACCAAAAGGGCTCTGAAGTGTACATTACTTTGGCACTGGTGTATCATATGAAGTAAAATGCTCTAATTTGCTTTGCTGAGAAAAACATTTAAATCTATTCTTATTGTTGAAATTAGTATATCGTTAACATTTTATTTCAGCTGGATGCGGCGGTGCATACCTGTAATCCCAGCCTTTGGGGAAGCTGAGATGGAAGGATCATAAGTTTGAACCCAGCCTGGGCCATTTAACCATTTGGAGCCTACTTCAAAATTTAAGAAAGGGCTGGGGATGTAGCTCAGTGCAAAGGCCCTGGATCAGTCCCCAGTAACCCTCCAAAAAAAGCTCTAGTTGTTAAAATGAATGACAGGTATATGGTTTACTTGTGGTAAAATATATACCTACATAAAATTCACCACCAGTGATATTAATATTTTCACAATGTTGTACAAACACCACCACTATCTAGTTTCTGAACACTTTTATCATCCATGAAGAAAACTATGTCCCTCAGTTCTGCCCCAGCCCCTACAGACCTGGTTTCTGTCTGTAAGGATTTGTCAACTATGGTATCTCGATAAATAAAATCATGCTCAGTGGTACAGCACATGACTAGCATGCATAAAGCCCTGGATTTAAGCCCCAACACTACAAAAAATAAACAAATAGATTTAAATACATGGGCTTTTGCTTCTGAATCCTTTCACTTAGCAAAATGTTCGTAAAACTTTCATCTGTAGCATATTATCAGTATTTCATTATTTTTAAAAATTTAATAAATTTTATTTTATTCCATTTCCCCCTAAACCCCCCTCCCCTCCCTATGTACAAAAGCTTTGTTTCCATTTTTTCCTTCTATTTTCACTTTTCTTGTCCCTTCCTTTTCCCCTCCCTCCTCCCTTGTTCCCCTTCCCATTTGAACACTTTCTTCCCATTTCCCAACATCCATTATACATTTCAGTCCTTACTTCCATTACTATTTCATAATTTTTTATAGCTGAAAAATATTCCAAGTATTCTGGGGAGCTAAGCTAGGAGGATGGGAAGTTTGAGCTTAGCCTGGGAAATTGAGAGTTAGCAAGACCCTGTTTTAAAATAAAAAATAAAGGGCTGGGAATATAGCTCAGTGTGAAGGCCCTCAGTTCAGTCCCAAGTATCACCAAAAGCTGAGTTTTATTTTTATGTTTGTTTGTCACATCTAAGAACCTATTGCCAAGACTTCTGTTTTTTTCTGAGTGTTTTATAATTTTACATCTTATATTTAGGTCTTCAATCCATTTTAATTTTGTACATGGTGTGAGGTAAAGGTCCAAAACCATACTTTTTCATTTGGCTAACCAGTTGTCTCAACATGGTTTGTTGAACAGCTACTCTTTCCCCATTGAAATTTTGACATCCTTATAGCAAAAAATCAATTGATCATCAGCACATGAATTTAGTACTATATATTTTGCACTTCATTTAAGTTTATTTTTAGGTTTTTTATTCTCAAACTCTATTGTAAATAAAGCAGTTTCTTAATTTCACTTTATGATTGATTGCTAGTATATAGAAATATGGCTAATTTTTTACTTTGATCTTATATCTTGCAACCTTGTTACATATAGATGTAGACATATAAATACAGATATATAAATATGTATGTATATTTTTTCAGTCTTGAAGACTGAACCCAACAGTCCCCAGGCCCCTCCCACCTTTTTTTTTGAAGGTCTTGCTACATCACTAAATTGCCTGGGCTGGGCTCAAACTTGAGATCCTTCTGCCTCAGCTTCATCATGCTGGTATTAGAGGTATGCACTACCACTCCCTAGCTCTATTTGCATCTTTGAATATAAGAGGTTTTAAATTTTTAAAATTTTATTTTTTTAAACCAGGGACGAAACTCAGGACCTTGTGCTTTTGTGCTTGCAAGGCAGGTGTGACACCACTGAACTAAATTCCTCTGGAGAGGT
>NW_022957059.1:0-270 GCF_012274545.1 Fukomys damarensis | reverse complement strand
TTTTTTTTTTTTTTTTAATGAGCTCTAATAGTTTTTTGATGACTTACTTCAATTTTCTATATTCAAGATCATGTCAACTGAGAACATAGTTTTATTTCATTTCAAGTGGATGCCTTTTTGGTCTATTTTCTCAGGCTAGAATCTCCTTTATAATGTTAAATATAAGTAGTGAGGGTGATATAATTGTTTTCCCTCCCCCAGATTTATTGAACTATAACTGACCAAAATTATTTATATATACACTGAAGATATATAAAGTGATGATTTGTT
>NW_022957058.1:0-208 GCF_012274545.1 Fukomys damarensis | reverse complement strand
TATTTTTCCAAAGTGAATGGTTAACTGAACTGTGGCATATATGGGAGGACATTATTCACTGCTAAAAGAAATTATCCATCAAGCTATGAAAATACATGAAAGAACCTCAAATGCATGTTATTTGTTAAAGGAGCCAGACTAACATGGTAAAACTATGGAGATAGTATGAAGATAAGTGGTTTCTAAGTGTTACTGGAAAAGGAGAGAT
>NW_022957057.1:0-265 GCF_012274545.1 Fukomys damarensis | reverse complement strand
CAAATTACCAAGGGTAACTTTACCACTATTTCACAGTGGACATAAGGAAGAGCACGTCTGGCACACAAAAGATAACTCAGGGTGTCTCTCAGTATTACCCCACTGCATGATAAATGCCGGTGGGAAATCACAATTGTTCAATTTAAGTAGAACTATTCATGGCCTAGATCCCTCAGGAATGAAAGTTTGGGTTATTCCACTAAAAAAAAAGAAGGTATGACCAGCTCTTTTTTGCTGAAAGTAGAGGGAATACTCATGGATAGAA
>NW_022957056.1:0-1712 GCF_012274545.1 Fukomys damarensis | reverse complement strand
CCAGGTACCTGCACATATTGTCTCATTTAATCCCCGAAACACTCTGGGGCTATGGGCATCGACTTTCATTCACAGATGAGCAAAAATGGCTCAAGAAGATATGAAAATAGCTCAATTTCACATAGCCGCTCAACTGTAGAGACACAATTTAAGAGCAAATTCCATATGGCTCCTACCCCGCCACGCTGCCTTAGAGAACACAGTTCTTGAAGCTTCCAGAAAGGAAACCAGCACTAGGGATCACCAACAGGTACAGCTCCTTCGGAGTACCTTCCTTCTGTATCATTTCAGGTCCACCAACACGCAGATAATTTGACAGCCCTCACCACTACAATTGCAGGAATCCGGTGCCTGGGGTGGTAGAACTGAAGTCCTCAGCATTTGGCTTCCCTTCTGACCAGGGAAATCTCATTTGATAAACCAGAGATAAGCACTGGGAGGAGAGAGGGCAGAAGCCCGGAAGAGACTTCTTATCTGTGTCTCTGCCACATGACTTTCATGCTGGATGCTCTCTTCCTTGTGCTAGGCCCAGGCAGTACTAACACAGTTTCCACACTTGGAGCAGGCCCAGCTCTTAAGAAGGGTCTGAATTCCCACAATGTAGATGACTACAAAAAAGAAAGCCCATTCTTTTACCCCACACCCCACTGTAGTGTGGCTCATCCTCCTTTTCTAGTCCAACCTCGTTTCCTTACTTGTCATTTTTATTTCATTATCTCCCACTCACTCCTCAACTTACCTCTCTTTCACTGTCCCCCTACACTGGCAGTTGCCAACCTTACCCTCCTGGTTGTTAAATCCAGTGGATATTGAAGTGTCTTTCAGGGATGCTGGACCTGGCTGACCATCTGTGTTTCTTAGAAGACTCTCCCCTTCCCCTGTCAGAGGACTCCTTCTGCAGGCTGCTCTCCCTTTTCAGTCCTCTCCACAGGCTTCTCATCACCTGCCTAGTATTCCTTAGTCTGCTCAGGTTCTCCTCTTCCTGATCTATGAAATCCACTCCTAGGCAGCACTACTATCGAAGTGCTGGGGTTTTGGACCTTACTAGTCCAGATCTTTCCTGAGGCCCAGGCGCATGATCAAATGACTACAGGATGGCTTACCCCGGCCCTGGTCCCGGAGATTCTTATCTTCTCCGCTTCTGGAGATCCACTTCAATTGTCTCAGAGGACAGAGGTTGAAAACTGAGACTCACTTTGTCCTTTCCTCCTTCATGCCATGGCCAGCCCACCCATCATCTCCATCTGTACTCCGCCTTCTTTGCCAATGCTGCCCTTTCCTTCCCTGGCCTTACTGAGCATCCAGCCTTGCTTTCAGTACTGCTGCTGGTACAACCCTTCTAAATGCAAAAAGGAACCTCTCATTCCCTTACGTAGGCTTTCAAATGGCTCCCTTTTGCTATAAGAAGTCCCCACTCCGCATGACTCTCATTATAATAGTATATACTTCCATTATTAGTAGTAAAGATGCTTCTGGGCTTACGGTGGAATTATGTCCTGAAAAGCTCACCATAGATTGGAAATATCACACATGGAAAGTGCACCGAATACACCTAACCTACCAAACACTACAGCTTAACAACACAGCACACTGGAGAGCATGGGTTGTTTGTGTGATGACACGGTGACACAGCTGGACAGCTGTGGGTCACTGCTGCTACCCAGCAGAGAAAGATGGAGAGAGAGGGAGAGCAGCGAGAGAGAGGGAAAGAG
>NW_022957055.1:0-738 GCF_012274545.1 Fukomys damarensis | reverse complement strand
CAGTGGAAGTCACAGCTCCTCCCTGGCTCACCAGACTGATTATAACAACTCGCCATAACCTGACGGTTCTCAGGCCTTTCAGCTTAGTTTTTAAAAAATAGCGGGCTTTTCTCTTCCGACTCCTACTGGACTGCTTTTCATAAAATGTAATTCTGCCCTTGCAAAGACAGTGCTTCCAAGATAGCTGTTTGGGAGCAGAATGCCATATCGATAGCCCCACTCCCGGAGAGGAGCAATAGCCCTGTGGGTTCCACCAGCCACATCAGATGAGGGGTCTGTCAGTGGGGCCCACCTGGGCACGTCAGGTTGGAGACCTGGCGTGTCAGACCTGGGGTCAGGGTTGTCATTCTGAGAGAGGGGAGGAGTCCATAGAAAGAGAATCACATGCACACAGGGCCCAGCTTGGGGCCCAGGGACCCACAAGGAGCCACACGTGTGCCACACCCCGTCCTTGGCCCTGTGGAGGGAGGTGGGGCTCAGAGAGGCCTTGGCAAGGTCTGTTTGGCTTGGGGATTGTGGGGGAGGGGTTTGAGTGACGTGGATGAGCAGGACCTGCAGAGAGATGGGATCGCGGAGGGCGCAGCTCTGCTGCTGCGACAGTTCACAGCGACCTCAAGCACCTGTGTGCTGGGCACTGAGCACCACGCTGTGCTGCGAGATGGCATTGTCCTTATTGTTGCCAGGATGACAGAATCTTTGCTTTCTGTCCTTTTATTTTTATTTCTTTGCTTTCTCAGG
>NW_022957054.1:0-225 GCF_012274545.1 Fukomys damarensis | reverse complement strand
AATATTCCTCTCAGAAACTCTAACAGTGGAAGAAAGAAGAATTGATTAATTAACTAACAAGATGTGAAGGGATGATGGGGGCCACGAAGAATGCAAACCAACATAATCGCTACACCTACCTTTAGCTGCTCACTCCAGGGGCTGTGACACAGAAGGACAAGTATGCTGCTTTCTTCACCACTATCACAAAATACGGACAGCATCCCAGGTCCACTGAAGCCTAGG
>NW_022957053.1:0-462 GCF_012274545.1 Fukomys damarensis | reverse complement strand
TAAAACAGTACTATGTAACTATATAGTAATTGTATTTGGGTACCTGTGATTCAACCTCCCTCTGTTCCCCTTTTCCTTCTACCCTTCCTTGCATCCAGTGACCATTATTTTGATCTCTCCTTCTATGAAACCAACTTTAGTAGCTCCATAAATGAAAGTAAAACAAGTGGTATTTGTCGTTCAGTAGCTGGTTTATTTCACTTAGTCCATTTTAAAAAGACACCTTTACCAAAGAAAAATTGATATACATAAATAAGCTGAACATATTTACAGTACATAGTTAGATGTTTTCACACACATATACATACATATGTAATATATTCTGTGTAACTGTCATGCTATTAAAAACAATCAATGTATCCATGTCAACGTTTTCTCCTACCCCTATCCAAATATCCGAACATTTTCCTGTTTTTCCTTAGTCTGGCTTCTTCTTATCAGCCTAATTCCTTGAATTTCATC
>NW_022957052.1:0-202 GCF_012274545.1 Fukomys damarensis | reverse complement strand
TCAGAGACTTAAGCAACCTCAGATGAGAGAATTTTTCCTTTAATTCCATATCTATATGGGGAACCAAGGGGGGAATATGCCCATAGATAATTTGGAAGAGTGACAGATTCAGAGGAGGCTTGGGAGTACATCAAATATGCAATAGAGCAAAAGGGAGAAGCTCCACCCAACTTAATTCAGTCTCTAGGCTCAATTTAGTTAA
>NW_022957051.1:0-239 GCF_012274545.1 Fukomys damarensis | reverse complement strand
CCTAAGAAGACAGTGTCATAATGTCCCCACCACATATCCATTTGCACACAATAAGTGTTCAACAACTCTCAACGATTATGATACAGGAAAATGGAATAACTAGCCTGAGAAATTAAGACACATGAATTCTAGCCCCAGCTCCACTTGCAGCTTATTTTATAGTTCTTCAGTCGGCGCAGACACCCACAAACAATTCCATCTTTGACTCATTTGGGCTACTTTAACACAAATTAGATAAC
>NW_022957050.1:0-292 GCF_012274545.1 Fukomys damarensis | reverse complement strand
GATTTTGAAATTATCCCATAAGATGGAAATATTTGAAGAAACAGTCAGAAGTTATCTCTGTTTGTTCTGTCTGTTTCCAGCAGCCAACATGGTCTCCAGCTAACCCCTTTTTCACCAGTACATGTTTTATTCTCTTGAAAATTCTCTAAAATATCTGTACTCTATAAGAAATATAACTGTTTAAAAATTAAATCTTGATTTTTGTGCTGCCTCTCATTTGGGGGAAAAAGTAACTTATATATTTTGCTACATTGGTTCTCTGAATTTCCCAGGTTTGTGTCACAGCCTCGGT
>NW_022957049.1:0-571 GCF_012274545.1 Fukomys damarensis | reverse complement strand
TGTGATAGTGGGGTATTTAGATCCCCCACTATAATTGTATTAGTGCTTATTTGGTTTTTCATGCTATTTAATATTTTTTTTGTATAGTTGGGGCATTTATATTTGGTGCATATATGTTTATGATTGTCATTTCTTCCTCTTGGATTGTTCCCTTTACAAGGATGTAGTGGGCTTCTTTTTCTCTCTTAATCAGTTTTGGTTTGAAATTTATTTTGTCTGCAAATAAGATAGCTACCCCTGCTTTTTTTCTGGGCTCCTGTCACATGGAGAAGTGATTTCCATCCTTTCACTTTCAGTCTATGGGCTTCTTTTTGCACTAGGTGTGTTTCTTGTATACAACATATTGTTGGGTTTTGCTTCTTAATCCATTCTGCCAATCTATTTCTCTTGATTGGTGAATTGAAGCTATTGACTTTGATGGTTATAACTGATATGTACTGACTTACTATTGTCATGTTATTGTCCTTTTGTTAACTCTTTTTAATTTTTTGTCCTATCCTTTTAGTTCCTTGCCTTGGCTATTTGATTTGCTCTGTTGGGCCTCATGGTGTTGTGATCTTCATTGTCTTTT
>NW_022957048.1:0-330 GCF_012274545.1 Fukomys damarensis | reverse complement strand
CTGTTAGCAGTGGTCATCTGTGAATACCAAGTAAAAGACTTGTAAGTCATACACTTCTGTGGGGTTTTTTTTTGTTTTGGAGACAGGATCTATCTGTGTAGTTCAAACTGGTCTCAAAAATCACTATGTAGCTCAGGCTGTCCTCCAACTTGAAGTGATCCTCCCGTCTCAGCCTCCCAAGTGCCATAATGACAGCATGCACCAGCTCATTGTTTTAATTTTTAAAATATATCAATCACATTAACCTTATAATTAAAAGGGAACACATAAAATGAAAACATACACTGGGCCTAGCGGTGCATGCCTGTAATCTCAACACTATAGGCGACA
>NW_022957047.1:0-238 GCF_012274545.1 Fukomys damarensis | reverse complement strand
AGACTCCACTTACATGCGTGTTTTAGGAGAATGGGATAAAAGCCAGGTGCACAGTAATGAAGCGTATACTCCGATGTTAACTGAGACCATGTGCTGAGGGGTAAGTAAATGAGCATTTGATTTTGTGCATTTCTCTGCACATTATCTTGGCTTGGATGGCAGAGTTCATTTGTCCACAGAGAGGATGAGCTGAGAGAATGAGTTTGTATTTGTGCTGTTGCATTTTTGATCGATTTTT
>NW_022957046.1:0-518 GCF_012274545.1 Fukomys damarensis | reverse complement strand
AAATGGATACTGCTTCAAACTGACTGAAGGTTCAAATCCTCTGCCACGCTTTTTACCACCTTCCTTACCGAAAGAGTAGGTGGTCCCACTTGCTATCCACACCCAGAAATCATTTACTCACTAAACATTTGCTGGGCACCTGCGATGGCCAAGACACCATGCAGGCACTGACTGTGATTATGAAATCACAGCTAAAGGGTAAGAAGAACCAAAAAATGTTGATAACGACACTCCATAAGGGTTATAAGAAGCAAGTCAGCCTCCGAACTCCACCCAGAGGAAAAGGCCAGGAAGAAGGGACTGCCTAAGCCAAGACTGAGAATAACTAAGAATTGGACAAGCTACTAAGTCTGGAAAGGCATCTCAGTAGGATGAAACAATGATAACATTGGTCAAGGGGAGAGGGGGCAGTGTTAAGGAAGGGCCTGGGGTTAGGTATAGTTGGCACACTACAGAACAGGACATGAGAGGAAGAAAGGCCTTAAATTAACACTGCAGGTGCTGGGTGCTGCTACAGA
>NW_022957045.1:0-219 GCF_012274545.1 Fukomys damarensis | reverse complement strand
GGTCAGTGTCAACTACAGAGTGAGACCCTTTCTCAAAAAACCAAACCAAACCAAACAAAAAACAAACAATAATAATAAAAATAAAATAAAATTTTCCTACCTTTTTTTTGTACTTACAAGTGCAAAAAGTTTCCCAATAAGTCACTTACCTAAAGCGCTATGCAATTTTGTTAAATGTTAATAATGACCATACAAAAAAGCACAAAACAATATGACTAC
>NW_022957044.1:0-350 GCF_012274545.1 Fukomys damarensis | reverse complement strand
CGACTGGAGAGGAGGGAAGGAAGGGAGGAGGGAAGATGGGAAGAAAGGGAGTAGGGGAGGACGGGAGGAGGGGAAGAAGGGAGGAGGCAATGAGGGAAGGGAGGGAGGAGGTTAGGGAGGGAGGAGGGGAGGAGGGGAGAAGGAGACGACTGGAGAGGAGGGAATGAAGGGAGGAGGGAAGAAGGGAAGGAAGGGAGTAGGGGAGGACGAGAAGACGGGAGGAGGGGAAGAAGGGAGGAGGCATGGAGGGAAGGAAGGGAGGGTGATGATCTCCGTGTTGAGTAAGTGGAGCACGGAAGAGCTCCCGGGTCTGCGGACTGATTTCCCGCTAACCGCATCCGTCCTCCCTG
>NW_022957043.1:0-710 GCF_012274545.1 Fukomys damarensis | reverse complement strand
ATAAAGGGTTGTGATTGATTTAAAGAGTTGTTTTCTCTGATAGTATGAAAATGAGGATGTCTAGGAGTCATTAGAAACTCAAAAGCTAAATCGCAACTATATTAGGAAGATTTAAGTAACACTCAGAAATTAAAGAAGGACAACCCAACAATAAAAATAAAAATGAGAAAACACTTAAGCAAGACAGAAAAACAGATTTCCAGTTCACCAATGGCAAATACTAGTCTAGGACAAATGAGGATGAAAAGTCTGATAGTGAACCAACAGGACTCCCTGGACTCATAGCACAGGTGGTAACAAAACAGATCAATCAGGCTCTAGAAAACTTCAAATCAGAAATAATTTCCCAGTTAACCAGAGAGATGATGAGCAAAATGAAAGTCATGATTTGAGACTCTAGAGCAGAAACTGACAAAAAAATAGATGAGCTTAAGACCATGATACAAGCCATGAAGACTCAGCATAAGAAAGAAATGGAAACAATGAATTCCCAACAGAGGAAAGAAATGGAAAACATAAAACAGATTCAAACAGATATCCAGGAGATTAAAAATTCTATTGAAAGTGTACGCAACAGAATAAAAGATTGTGAAGGTAGAATTTCAGAATACAGAAGACAGGATCGCAGTCAGTGACCGTGAAAAAATAGGTCTCTTAAAAACAGTAAGGGATCATGAGAAATCAATCCAACAACTTCTAGACGATACAAA
>NW_022957042.1:0-204 GCF_012274545.1 Fukomys damarensis | reverse complement strand
AAAATAATTAAAATTAAAATATGCAACTGCTGTGGAAAAAATACTTCACAGGATAGTTATTACATTTAAACAGCAATTTTTATTTTGGTTATGCCACTAAAACAAAGCCAGAAGAAATGAGGCTGAGTTATAACAGGAAGGAACTTATTGAACTGGGCTGCCATGGCTTTTGAGAGTGTGAGTAGGTGAGCGTAACATGGTATT
>NW_022957041.1:0-243 GCF_012274545.1 Fukomys damarensis | reverse complement strand
GTACTAGCAGTCTGATTTAATTGAGTGTGACTGGAGTACATACCTATTGCCCAATAGGTGAGGAGGGACAGACACGTACATAACCATTAGTCAGAAGCAAGGACAGGATCTACAGCTAGTAATACTCGATGTGTACTATTTACCATACCAATTATATCAAATTCAGCAGTATTCAGATTATGAGTTTTTCCTTTTATAGCCTCAGTAACAATGGGGTTCCTAGGTGTGGGCAATCTTACTCTG
>NW_022957040.1:0-1011 GCF_012274545.1 Fukomys damarensis | reverse complement strand
CAGTGCTCGCCACAGGGACAATCCCTGTGTTGCATGGGCCACAGTGTATTATCATTAGTATGGGTCTGATGGCCAGGGTCAGGGACATGCAGCCACAGCCCCACAGGGACAGAGCAGGTGTGTTCCAGCAAGCAGCCATGACTTGTGCGGCTCTGCTGGGCCCTCTGGGCCTGGCCACGCCCCCTCGGACTCACTGGGCTCCTGCAGTGAAAGGCGATGATCTCCAGCACCGAGTTCTCCTCGCAGCTGTCCACGGAGGCCAAGTCATAGAGTGATACCCGGACAGGCCCGTAACACCACTCGGTAAACTTGCGCGAAAGGGCCTGGCACGGTGCTGGGAACTCCCGCTGCAGGATGTGCTTGAAAATCTGCAGGAGGACACATAAGTTTGCTGGCTGGGCCCTCTCCAGCCCTGATGCTGGGCCAAGCCCGGGAAACGGTCAGCACCCTGCAGAGCTACCCTTCTGCGGAGCTGCAGCACGTGTGTGCCCAAGCCCTGTACCCAAGCGTCCTTGTGAGTCTAAATTCGCCTATCCATCCTCACGTGCTCAGCCACACACGGGGCAGAATCTTTTGCCCACCCTTTCACATAGGTCATCAAACTGTGCTTCAACCTGCCAAGTACCTGGGATTACAAATTTAAACTATTTCTACCAAAAGACTTCCTCAAAAGGCCGGGGATTTAGCTCAGTGGTGCCACCGCCTGCCTCGTAAGTGCAAGGGCCTGAGTTTGACCCCTGGCACCAAAAAACAAAAGCAAAAAACTGTCACATAAATCAAAGTTTTAGACATGAAAATGAACCTCTCTGGAGAAGAGTTAGTCCAGAGAAAAATATAAATACTTGTATGTATATTATATATAATTACATCACATAAATGGTATGACAACAATATATAAATAATATAATACAATTGCATACATAATACGTAATATATGTATGGGGAGATCAAGGTTCTTTCACATGCTAGGCAAGTGCTCAACCACTGGCTACATCTATAGTCTATATAAAA
>NW_022957039.1:0-264 GCF_012274545.1 Fukomys damarensis | reverse complement strand
TGCCATGAGCACTAATAGGAATGCATCCTGTATCTCAGAGTTTATTTAGTTTTTATTCTTTTTGGTTTTTGATTTTTTGAGACAGGGTCTCACCATGTAGTTGAGACTGACCAGGAACTCACTTTGTATCTTGAACTCACAGAGATCCTCCAGCCTCAGCCTCCTGAGTGCTGGGATTACAGGTGTGTGCCACCACACCCAGCTTGTATCTCAGAGTTAAAATCCAAGCCCTATGTGAGACAGTGAACTGTTGTATCCCTGACC
>NW_022957038.1:0-207 GCF_012274545.1 Fukomys damarensis | reverse complement strand
AACAAACATGATTCCTGGCCTTGAGCAACTCTCAAACTAGGGGGAAGGGAAATACTAAGTATATAATCACTAAAAAACACATGTATAAATTGCGCAAGCACCACAAGGAGAAGCACATAGCTCTGAAAGTCTGTAAGGGGGAACTGGCCTACTTAGGGAAGTCACTGAAGGCTTCCCTGAGGAGAGAATAGCTGCACTGAGGTCTGA
>NW_022957037.1:0-211 GCF_012274545.1 Fukomys damarensis | reverse complement strand
TCTGTAAAACTAATATGCACTAATATAAATTAACTAATTAATTAATTAAAATTGAGTTGCTGATATTTTTAAGAAAGCGGACATCAGAAAACAAATGCGGTGTAGATAGATGATGGATAGATAGATAGATAGATACACAGACAGACAAACACAGAGTGGAGTACTTCTTAGCCATAAAGAAGGATAAATTGAGACACTTGGAAGAAAAGGG
>NW_022957036.1:0-702 GCF_012274545.1 Fukomys damarensis | reverse complement strand
TACAGTAGACAGTAGTTCCTATGAAAGTAAGGACTATGCTTTATTCAAAAATAGATCTGTACACTTATCAGAATGTCATAGACACATGGTTGATGTAATGTAGCATTGCTGCAGTTCAATGATGATGGGATAAATATATGTATTCATTTATCAATGATCTATGTGAGACAGGTAGAAGATGATAGATAGATAGACAGATAATGTGTGTGACTATATATGTGCATATGTATCTATGCATATGTGTGTCTAGATAGAATTCTCAATATAGAAAGAACTTTTTCTAATGTGTACAAAGAACTGTAGCCTCAACACAAAAAGCAAAGTTTTTCTGGCTCTGCAAACATCCGTGCTACACCACTTCTAGGCAAGAAAATAACAGAATTTAGGACACTTAATTATTGTCTAAAATAACTAGCTTTGAATTGAAATAGTTTGGACACAAGAATTTTAATTTTCCACACTCCCTTAGGAAACCACGGTGTGCTGAGTTGTTCGAGGAGCCACACACCTGATGCATCCAGACCAACCTTGCTGAATGTCAGTTTCTACTTCTTTGGAAGGTGCTGAGGTCCAACAGACAAATGATTTTCTTCATCTTTCTGATTCTGTGAGTCCCTTCACCCTTCCTTGAGTAATTTTTGAACACTTTGCTGAGCATGCACCATGGTTCATGCCTGTATCTCTTCCTATGCTGTGATTCTC
>NW_022957035.1:0-225 GCF_012274545.1 Fukomys damarensis | reverse complement strand
TCAGTGCACACTTGTCACAGGGATTTGCAGCCTCCTGGGTGGCCCTTAAGGGCTGGCATGGAGGGTATAGAGCCTCAGGACCATGTTACCTTCTAGTCCTCTTTCCTCTTTCTGACAACAAACCTCCTTTCCTTCTGCAAGATGGCTGCAACTTGTCACAGATAGTGAGCGAAGAGATATTGGCATTTGCTCCCAAAGGGCAGAGAGAGGGAGAGAATGTGGCAG
>NW_022957034.1:0-302 GCF_012274545.1 Fukomys damarensis | reverse complement strand
TAAACAGAATGAATACACACACACAAGGCTGTGTAAAATAACCATTTTAAAAATTTTCCACCCCAAATTATTTGGGTGTGATGGATATTTATAGGTATATAATATACCATACCTTCATTTCACTTACTATTTATCCCTCTATTTTATAATTAGCAAGGCCTATTGTACTTTCATTGTTGTATTCACAAACAACTCAGTGAAATTCCCATGCATTTTCTTCTGTGGTAGAATTTTATGACGATTATTTAGAGGTTGACGATTTATATAAGCCAGGCAGGAAGAAAAGACAGATGTTAAACCAT
>NW_022957033.1:0-223 GCF_012274545.1 Fukomys damarensis | reverse complement strand
AAATATTAAAACAGAAACACTAAACTTGCTGGAAGATAAATTAGGCAGAATTCTTGAAGACATAGGCATAGAAAAAACTTCATGAACAAAAAATCCTCAGTAGCACGGGAACTAGCAGAAAGAATCAACAACTGGAATCTTATCTTATTAAATATCTTCTGCACTTCAAAAGAAATCATCAACAGAACTAAGAGACAAGCTACAATGTAGGAAAAAATTTTTA
>NW_022957032.1:0-232 GCF_012274545.1 Fukomys damarensis | reverse complement strand
CCACACAGCCTAGCGACAGTCTGGGGCAGACCCCGGGTTCCTAAGGCCCAAGCTGCTAAATGCTGACTTCCCTTGCAAAGTGAACCTGTACCCATAGCTGACACAAGGACCTACAATTTGCCATTCTAGTGTCCAAAGCTTTCTGTAAACTTGTGGCAACACCCCCCCCCACACACACTTTTTTTTTGTTTGTTACCGGGGATCAAACTCAGGTCTTTGTGCCTGAGCTAAA
>NW_022957031.1:0-371 GCF_012274545.1 Fukomys damarensis | reverse complement strand
ATATATATATATATTCTGATTTGTGTGGTGGAACACTGTGTAGATGTCTATTAAGTCCATTTGTTCAAAAGATTGGTGCAGTTCTAGTATTTCATTGTTGTTTTTTGCCTAAATGATTAATCTTCTTGTGGTAGTGGGGTGTTTAGGTACCCCGCTACAACTGTGTTTGTGCTTATTTGGTTTATCATGTTACTGTATATTTGTTTTATATACTTGGGGCATAAATAATGTGGAGCACATATGTTTATGATTGTCATCTTTTCCTCTTGAATTATTCTTTTTACAAGCATGTAGTGCCCCTCTTTGTCTCTCTTAATTAGTTTTGTTTTGAAATTTACTTTGTCTGTGAATAAGATAGCTACCCCTGCTTT
>NW_022957030.1:0-209 GCF_012274545.1 Fukomys damarensis | reverse complement strand
TTTAATTGATATAAAGACAAGCTATTTTCTTAGCAGAAGGCCTTCCATAATGTACAGAAACAGTTTTAGAGTCATATTCTGATACCATTAGCCTTTTAAATTATTCAAATCACAATTACATTTCACATGGATTTTTATGTAGTAACAGAAACTAATCATCTGTCTTTAATTCTGAGCATGCTAACTAGAATATAACTTTTGTTTTGAGA
>NW_022957029.1:0-603 GCF_012274545.1 Fukomys damarensis | reverse complement strand
AAAAAATTTTAAATAATAATAATAATAATGCTCCAAGAAGTAACAGGCTCAGGATTCAAAATGAGTATATTTCTTAAGTCTATTGTTTTTACTCTAAATCACTGCTATTTCCTCCCCAGAAAAAGATACTGAAGCTCAGAGCTAAGGCTAAGGTAATAGTTGACAACATTAGAAGGCATATCAGAGAGATTTACAGAAACTGAAAGCATTTAAACCTGTAGAAAGGTGATAAAGATAAGGCATAATTTTCACATACATATTAGCTTGGCTGGTCATAAAGATAAAATAAAAATAGGGAAATTGTGGTGTTAACACAAGTAAGAAGGAAGGAGTTTCAAGGAGCAACAGTCAGTGAGGAAAGATTAACAAAGGAATCTGACCATGGACAAGAGAAAGAAGAAGTGTGAAGCACCCAACTAAAATAGGAATGCACAAACTAGCAATGGCATAAATCTATGATTCTGTGGTTTTCTCAGAGTTTACAAGTTGGATCAGAAACCAGAAAAATCACAGTGCAAAAAAAAGATAAAAGTCATTGACAAACGGAAACAGTGTCAAGTTCTAGACCTTGCCTATTAAAGTAGCATTGCATAAGCCAAAATA
>NW_022957028.1:0-211 GCF_012274545.1 Fukomys damarensis | reverse complement strand
CATTTTTTAATCATGAAACAGTTTCTATGAATCCCTTTATGACCCTGGTAAAAGGACTGAGGACGAACACTGTATTCGGTTGTATACAAATAATACTACTAATGAGATAAAATAATTTTAAAAATTATGTTGGAAAAAGAGAATGCATACTTTAAAAATTTTTACAAAATAGAATTATTGACACAAACCAGGAGACAGGGATGGAGAAAAT
>NW_022957027.1:0-2559 GCF_012274545.1 Fukomys damarensis | reverse complement strand
GGTGCTCTCATCCCCAGCCAGAGTCCTCCTCTGCTTCCTTCTTACCTCTTCTGACTCTCAACTCTGAATATGGGCTTGTAGAGTTCTGGAATTTTCCGCTCAATCATTGGCCTGAGGTTCTCTTTCAGCTTGCTGTAGTTCTTTTTGAGTTCCTGCTGATATTCCCTCTGATCAGCTGTGATGAGACGCTTGTTTTTCTCCACAGCCTCACCACAGCTGAGTTGAAAAATCATTTTGGAAGAAAAAAAAAATGAGGTTTTATTTTATGTGAGCTTGAAATATTTAGAAATTTGGAGATGACTGTATTGAATGCTTCTGGAGTACTTTGAAGAGAGTTTTCAAATTTGGTGAGCTATTGTGATCACCTGTAAAGGTTCAAAATGCAGATTTCTGGGCCCCCTTACACTTCATGAGACAGAATTGCCGAAGGGTAAAATGCAGAAACCTCTCTGCTTGGAAAGCTACTACTGGGATACCAATGACACCTAGCCAGAATTGGGAACCACTAGCTTGCTATGTGCTAGCCACTATGTGAGGAGTTTCATGTACATTATCTGTTTAACTTTACTAGGAGCCTCAGGAAGTCAGAATTCATCTCTATTTCACCCCTGAATCCAGAAATGTTAGGATATATGATAACACTATAACATATAAGATAACACTAAGGAGGTGGCAGACCTACGGAGTTCAATAAACAGGTTTAAAAAAAAAAAGAAAATATAATTAAGAGACATGGAGACACAATGGAGGGCTAATTAGAATGGCCAAGGAAATGGACAATGAGACTGAAAAGCAATCATTTCTTTAAATAGGATAAACTCTTGCCTTTTGTTTTATATCATTCTACTTGAAGGAATTTACAAATCAAGAAGCCATAAAGGGATATAACTTATGGTTATAACTTAGCTGGCATGCAATAATTAGAAATAATTTTATTATCCTTCCAAAAAACACAATTCTGGTGATTAATATGCTATGAACTATTCTCCTAGTAATAGTGCTAGATCTGAGTTAAGTTACAGAGACACTCAGGCATTGTTAACAAGTCGTCCTTGTCATCAGGGTGGCAGACAAGGAGGAAGAGGGTGGACTTGGTTGTGGGACAAGGGAAAGCAGCCTGGTTCAGGCAAAATAAAACACATGACTGCGAGACCATCATGGAAAATGCCTGCCAGGGAAGAGAAACAACTCTCCCAGAAGCCGAAAGGTCTCCCTCCCTTAAGTGGCTTTTCACCTGTCTTGTAAGTCTGACATCAATTGAAGCAAATTATAGTGTAGCGAGGGATCTCTTATCAAAGGTTTTAGGGAAGACCTGGAGGGCAAGTTAGACAGCCTTTGATTCCTGAGAAATATATCTCACCCCTTATTATAATGTTTTTATTACTTCTGAAGTAACAGTTATAAGGTACCACCAAGTATAAAATAAAATTAGTTTCAGGATGACTTCAAGGCCCAGGTTAGTAAACACCAGCAGATTACAAGAGGCGGGGCAAGGCTGCAGAAGCTAGCTGCTAATTTGAGAAAGTCTGCGCTGACAATTTTGGGAGAATTAACCGAAACCCTCTCTAGTCTTTGTCTGCAGAAGCAGGAATAGCTAGCTAGGTAACATAGATGGTCTCTTATCCTGTGCCCTGGGCTGGGTTAAATGCTTTCTATCCAGACAGAATTAGGGTTGAAACCAGTTTATACTCATTAACATGATGACTTAATCACTGAAATCCTCAATTTTCTCATCTGTAAAATAGAGATAACAATCTCCCATAATCTCCTAGCGTTGCTGGGAGAATTAAAGGGCAGATTCATGCTTACGGAGCAAGGCAGATTTGTACGCTCCCCACACGCAGGTACAAATTCGCTATGATGAACGTTATCATTATGTATATAAGTGTTCTGCTAAAAAGAAAAAAAAAAAAGACAAGGGTGATCCCTTGCGGCTGCCTCAGTGTAGAAGCTGTGGTGCAAGTGATGCTGTGTGACTAGGAGAAAGAGGTAAAATGGCTCCCTCCCTCCCTCTCTGCCTCTCTCATCCTAGTCCTATGCCATGGGAGGACTGAGCCATCGTGCGGGAAGCCTAACTATCTGAAGCTGCTCCTAGGGGCAGAGGAGGAACACAGAGAGGTAGAGGGAAGAGTGGCCCCTGCTGTTGGAGTCTTCTCAGCAGGAACAGCAGACTTGTCAGTGAGGAAGCCGGCAGGGGATTCAGGCCCAGCTACTATCTGGGTGCAGCTGGCTGAGACTCCTGAACAAAAGCCACCTAGCTGAGCTCCACCAACCCCAGAACCTCAGCTAACAGCTCAACACTGTTGTGTCAGCCACTAAGTTTTGGGGTGTCTGTCACACAGCAGTAAACTGGGTGTTTTACAAAGACACATATGGAGGTGATCAAAATATATGGCAAATGTTTTAAAACACTGATCAACAGGAAAAGACACATCACCATTAATCCCCCTCAAAACGTTCCCCTTCCCTTCCAACACTCTGAGCCCATTCTTTCCACCTCCTTCTGAAGCAGCTCTGGAAGTCCTTTTGGGAGCGTCTTCACTAGGTGTGACAAAAAGT
>NW_022957026.1:0-707 GCF_012274545.1 Fukomys damarensis | reverse complement strand
TGACTGTAAACTGCATATACTACATGCACGTACTACAGAGTAAAAAATAAATATAATAAAAAAATCCAACTGCAGAATTGCCACATGAGCCCGTCCATATTCCATTCATAGGGGTACACCCGAAAGAACTGAAAATAGGGTTACCTACACATATTTGTATACCAGTGATTTTGGAACACTGTACCCAATATCCAAAGGTGAAAACAGCGCAAATGCGCACCAGCAGATGAATGGAAAACAAACACAATGTGGTATATAGTACAGTAATGGGAGATTATTTAACCATACAAATGAAGCCCTTCTAATGTTACAACATGAATGAACTTTGGAAACATTATTCTAAGTGAAATAAGTCAAACGTAAAGGGGCCAATATTATATGAGCCTACTTACATGGAATATCTGCTACAGGCGAAGTCACAGAGACAGAAAGCAGGATAGAAATTACCACACACTGGGTGAAGGAGGGAACAGGGAGTGGTCTAACGGCTGGAATGTCTGCTGCAACACAAAAGTTTGCAAATACAATGGTGAAGGTTGTACAACATCATAAATGTAGTTCATTTTCCCAGGAGCAATACATAAGATTTCCTCTCACATTTACAACACTGGACAACACTGAATAGAAAATTCTTATTAAACCTAGCTAAACTAATAATTGAAAAATGATATCTCAGTGATGCTTCATTTTATATTTCTCCAATCACT
>NW_022957025.1:0-265 GCF_012274545.1 Fukomys damarensis | reverse complement strand
TCCTGCTCTTCCTACTGTCCTAGTAATAGACTCACTAAACACTTGGGATCTTGTAGTAGCTTTCCTACTTGATTTCAGTGGTGCAGCTTGTTCTCTCACTCTAACCGCCATGCTCACAAAATTTTGTTTCCACACTTCAGCAAGAATGATGTTGAAAAAAAAAAAAACCTGATCACATTACTCCCCTACATTAATCATCCCGTTGGCCTTCCTTTTGTCATAGGAAAAATTTCAAGACTAGCCAGGAAATACATTTTACATTTAC
>NW_022957024.1:0-402 GCF_012274545.1 Fukomys damarensis | reverse complement strand
TGCTGGGCCTAGCAACAGAAAACTGATCAGTCATTTGGAGAAATAAGGAGGAAGCCCTGTTTAATGACAAATATCTCTCATGGTGTGTCCCTCCAGAAGTGAGGCAGTCTTTTATCTTTGTTTCCGTTTTCCTGAATTTGAGGTGACAGGGTACTTTGATAGTGCTTGCAAGGTTTCAAGGTGAAACACAAAGATGATCTGTTCATGTCCACGTGAATGGAGCCCTTCTGTTTGCTCCCTCCCTACCTGGTGCATCTAAACACCAGTGCATGGCACAAACATCGCAATGCAACAGCAGGCTCCTGTGAGGGCCCAGGTTTTGAATATTTGGAGAAATGGTAGGACAAAAGTTTACCCACTCACGTGTGTATTACAGAGTGCCTTTGCTCTCACAGGAAAACT
>NW_022957023.1:0-242 GCF_012274545.1 Fukomys damarensis | reverse complement strand
GAAATGGACAGCCATATTGGTCTAGAAATGTTAATTTTTTTTATTTTTTATTTTTTTCCATGTGTACAGGGGTAACACCTCATACTAAATATGTAAGATCACATCTACGTGGGTTTGATTACAGAAACTAATAAAGTATTCTCTAAATAATGAAAAAAAGAATAAGATAAGGCTATAGTAGCAAGAAGCAATTTAAATATGTTCTGGGACCATTTTCATCTCCAGAATTAAGGATTATTTTA
>NW_022957022.1:0-702 GCF_012274545.1 Fukomys damarensis | reverse complement strand
AGCACCATGTGGACATCTGGAGAAGGAGAAGAGGGAGGAGAGAGCCAGCTCGAGACACAGTGGGAAAATCCCCCATCTTCACTGCAGAAGGAAAGGGTTACGTTGACAGCGCGGCGCCCTGTAGAAAAGGGCAGTGAGAAAGCCAAACTAGCAGAATGAAGATTAGAAAAAGCCCTTCGTTCAAAGACTTAACTTTATACACTGTTTTCCAGCTCTTTCTCCTTCCTCAGACCTTAAGACACCATTTCTCACTCCTTTCCCAGTGGATTCTCTTTCTTTCTCTTTGAAAACCAACCGTTTCTCTAGTGGTTATGGAAAGTTATAAACTATTCTCTTGTGCTCTGTGGACTCTTGCTTTTCTTTAGATTCATCTTTTCTCCCAGATGCTCACAAAACTGAAAACACCGAGTTCCAGGCTGGGAAACGAAGGTAGGCAGATCTAGTCCACCTCTCTCAGTCAGTGTGTCTTCAGCCTTCTTACATTCATTTACTTACTTACCACAAATAGCGCTTGCGTCTTGTCTCCCAGGAAAGAAGGGACCTTTTTCTCACCATATGTCCTAGAACTCAAGCGGCTCTTTCTTCAGGACCCACGTCTGCTGCAGATAAATCTCTGTATCACCATACGTTTCGTTCTCACCGTCTCCGTGTAGCTTTTGGATTTCTGGAAGCTCTTAAGCTCCCTAGTGCACCTACAGAATC
>NW_022957021.1:0-1122 GCF_012274545.1 Fukomys damarensis | reverse complement strand
ATTCTGGACTTCCTGGTCCTCTATCTTCAGGTAATCAATTGGCCAATCTTGCCACTAAGGGTATAATAGATTACTATTCTGTCAATTTAGTTATTCTGGACTTCCTGGTCCTCTATCTTCAGGTAATCAATTGGCCAATCTTGCCACTAAGGGTATAATAGATTACTATTCTGTCAATTTAGTTAATGACTCCATTATTCTGTCAATTTAGTCAGTGACTCCATCCACCAAGCAAAAATTTTTCATCAGCTGCATCATGTTAATGCCAACATTCTTTCAGAAACGTTTTCTATAACCCGAGAACAGGCTAGAGAGATTGTTAAAAATTGTTATTCTTGTGCTCCACTGCTCCCTGTTCCTCATCTTGGAGTTAATCCAAGAGGCATCACCCCAAATCAGATATGGCAAATGGATATAAGCCATTTTCCAGAGTTTGGAAAATTGCAGTATGTTCATGTCATTATTGATACATTTTCTGGGTTTCTTGTTGCCTCCCCACGGGTGGGTGAAGCTACTAAGGATATCATAAGCCATTGTCTATAGGCCTTCAAAATGTTAGGAATTCTGAAACAGATCAAAACTGGTTGAAAACTGGTAATGGATCTGGATATGTTAGTAAAGGATTCTCACAATTCTTGCAATCCTTAAACATTCAACATGTTACAGGTATACCTTATAATCCTCAAGGACAAGGTATAATAGAAAGAGCACATTTTACAATCAAAACTTAAGAAAATAAAAGGGGGAATATGGTATCCCAAGAGTCCTCAAAAATCCCTTGAATCATGTTTTATTCATTTTAAATTTTTTGACTCTTGATGCCTCTGGTCTGTCTGCTGCAGACAGAGATTGGCATCCCACAACTAACACCAATTATGCCAAGGTTCATTGGAAAAATGTTCTTACAGGTCAATGGAAAGGACCCGATCCTGTTATAATTTGGGGAAGAGGTTCTGTATGTGTTCTCCCTACAGATAGCCCCTATCCTGTCTGGATACCTGAATGACTGGTCAGACAAGTTGCATCTACAGAGGATTCAACGTGGGAAAGCATACAGATGACTGACCCTCTTCGAGTAATCCTGAAGAAAAAACAATCATAGTATGAATAGTTTCCATATAG